>NC_079506.1:85537218-85685941 GCF_030052815.1 Hevea brasiliensis
GTAATTGGGCATAAAAACTATGAGTGCGGCATAAAGTCATAAATAGAGGCATAAAGCCTTCACAGCGATCTTGCTAAAACAATACCCCATTGGCGTACCAATCTATTCAATCGCTTTGCGTGTCTAAGCGTTACATGGGTACATAAGTACCATTAAGTGTTAATATGCATTAGTATATCATTAATTCGTTATAAGTTTTAATTACAATTTATATCACTTAATTCTGTTCTCAGTGGAAACATAAATTTTTTTAAATCACAATTATATATAATTTATGCATTTCTCATAATTTATACATTCATTTTATCCTTCATATTGATCACAATTCACAACAATGGTCCTCATGTACCATTGTACTCAAAATACTATTCCTTTCTCTCCTAATGAGAACTAAAGTCATATTCACACATTTATGTGATTCATTTATTCATTTCAAAATTTATATGAATTATCATTTGTAATTCAAGAGATATCTTTACTTACTAGGTATTTATAATTACCCTTATTTTCTCTCATGTACCATTTAATATTAATGAGTCAATTATTTCATTATATACTCTATTATATATATTTGTTGTAACATTCTAAACTTTATTTCCTAGTGGAAATGTAATATCTAGACTCATTTTCATCTAATGCATATATTGATGAATTTCATTTACATAATTCACAATTTATCAATTATATCATCTATTTTCCTTTATAATTCCTTATCTAATTTATTACATCATTTTACATATCCTAGATTGAACATTTTTATTTATATTGATTTACAAACCACATTTCAAAATATATTAGCAATGTCTCCCAAGTTCTATTTGTGATGAGGATACAATTAGTTCTACCTATTCTCATAATTTATGTATACATTAAATCCTTTAAGTGGGGTATCATTGACTCCATTAGCAACTTAAGTTTTTTAGTAGTTACTATTCACTTGACAATTTCCCTTCAAATATTGACTTTTTAATTCATAATAAATTTGTTAAGCATAAATTCACCAAGATACCACATTTTGCATTTTAGTTTTGTTGGCATTGATTGCCAAACTCAATTCTTAACCTCCTAGGTTTTATTTTTAAATTTTTAGAATTTGAGGTCCAAATTCACTGTTCCATTGGATCTGGCTACATTAAAACTTTGACAAAACTTTATTCATGAAAGTTGTTCCTTTATGTGTCTTCTTTAATTCTCTTTTTGAATCACTCCATTTGGAGTTTTCTAGCTCAAGATATGCTAATTTTAGCAAGGCTGGCCGAATTAGTATCTACCAATTTACGGGTAGAATGTGACAGCAATTTTGGTACTTTATCTTTGTGACATTTCAAATGGTTTATGGTCAAAATTTGAGATGGTGTTCTTCATAAAAGTTGTCCTAAATTGTCTAAACTTTCTATTAATATAAAATTTAGGTCAATTGGACATTTCTACTGAGTTATGACCAAATGAACCTTTGTTCATTTGGTCATTTTATATGACAGAATGTGTGTTATTCGGATTAGGTCAATTTTTAGGCCATTCTATTGTGGTTTTCTGGGTATGGTATCTTCACAAAAAATGTCGCATTATGTGTCTAGTTTCACCTCTAATTGGTCTTGCACCAATTGGAGTTACATAGTTTGAGTTATAACCCCATAAGTACATTGGACTCAAAAGGTCGGAATGCACTCATGAAAGCGACCTCACCTTTCCTCTAATTAATGTCCCAAGTCACTCCAATTTCAGTTCAAACTACAACAAATGGTCATTAATTGACCATTAAAACAACAATTCATACTCAATTATATCAACCCCCAATTATTGATTCAAAACCCTAACCTTAATTGACCAAGGTTTCCAATTCATACATTAAGCCCCCAATTATTGTGTTAATCATAAAACTCATGTTAAGGGCAGCCAATATATCACTTTAATTCAAAGAATTCATCAAAGTCCTAACCTCTCTATGGCCATTGAAAACATAAAGTGTGCATATCAAAGTTTTTCATTTCAATTTCTCAAAATTTGCAATGTAATTCAATTTCCTAGACCTAAATTTAAAGAAAGATAAAGATAGTGGACACTAACCTCTTTGGAGCTCCTACTTGAGCTTGTAAATCTTCACAATTTCTACTTCTAATGGCTGCTTAGAGGTGATTTAAGGTGTGAGGAGAAGGTTTAGTGAAGAAAGCTCAAAATTTTATGGTGATTTATCAAAGGAATTTTTGTGAGAAGTTTTAATCAACAATGGTGGATTCTCTCCTCTCTCTCTCTTTCTCTTTGGTTCGGCACCTATGGTGAAGAAGGCAGCTGATTTATTTTGTTTTTATCTCATCTTTATTTCATTTTTATCCCTTTTTATTAGTTTGTCAAATGGTGATTGGGTGGAGCTTTTTAAATGACATCATAGTGATGTCATAAGTCCCATTTTAATTCATTTTATTTTCTTTTCTTTTCTACTCATTTTCAATTTAATTTTCATGAATTTTTATTCATATTTTTATGTCATGTAATTCACTTACATAAATGGACAAGTTTGTCAAAAATCGTCTTTGAAGTCAAATGACCAAAATGCCCTTAGTTTTGCTTATGAGACTAAAATTATTTGTCTTGATCTAAAAATTTTTCTAAGCATTTTCTTGGCATCTTAATGCCATGAAACATCAATGACTCTTCTCTGAAGTCCCAAAAATTATTTCACGGAATTTCCCTCGGGTTTAGGGCTATTAGGCGTGAAGACAACTTCAGTTAGGTCACCCATCGCTAGAACAGGCTCATTTACTTCATTGTATTTTATTTCTAAAATTTTTACTTAATTTTTCTTACTATTATTTGGTCTATTTATGACTACTCACTCTAGTCTAAATATAGTTTGAGACATTTTAGCTGTCAGGACAGATATCGATCACCGGAACATTAGAACGTACGAACTACCTAAAGTGAGAGTGTTACAATGCTAATACAATTCTCCATCCAAATCCATTTTTTGACTTGGAATCATTTTCTATTGATGCTGTTGGTTGTTGCCTCTCTCCGTTGTCACATTTTTCTAGTGGAAATCCACACAATCCTAAATTTCCTTCATATGAAGCATTATCAAATGTGTTGAAGCTGCTTTCCTTGGTATAGGTCCTTTCAGTTGATTATGTGAAACTCGAAATAATTGGAGAACTGTTAAATCTACCCACTGCGTAGGAATCCTTCCAACAAGAAGATTTGAAGAGAGGTCTAGTGATTCCAAATTGCTCAAATTACCCAATGATGGTTGAATATTGCCTATAAGTTGATTGTGAAATAAGTTGAGCTGCTTAAGTGATTTAAGTTTTCCAATCGACTGTGGAATTTTTCCAGTGAATTTATTGCTTGACAAATCAATGGTTGTAAGAAGTGATTGGACAACTCAATCTCTAATCCTTTGAATGTCAAACACCTTTGAATAATCATAAGAATAATTTGGTGCCGCCATGTATTCCATTTTCAAATCAAAGTTCATGATTGCTTTGAAATTATTGAAATACTCTGCAGTAAAGGTCGATAAAGATGTTATGAGAGAGGTAAAAATTCATAGCTTTGAGAAAGAATAAGCTGAGAGGACCCTTTCACCAAACCATGGAGTTTATTGGATTGCAGCACTAAAACCCGCATCTTGAAAGAGTTTCTAGAAAATGAGGAAATGTGTCATCTATATTATTGTTGCCAAGATCTAAAATTTCCAAATATTTACAATTGGAGATGGGCGGTGGAATTTTCTCTGCAATTGATTTCTATTAAAGTTCAAATATCTCAAGTTGTTGCCAATGGAAAATATTTGAGGATGGTTCCATGGAAATTGTTCATGCCAGGCAATCTTGAAAGGGTGTTGCTGAAATTTCCTAAACATTGTGGGATGAAGCCGTTCAAACTATTGTTGACAAGTCAAGACTTTCAAGGAATTTTAGATTGCAAACTGCAGAAGACACTTCTCCTATCAACTTATTGGAAGAGAGAATGAGAACTCTCAAGTCTACAAATTTGAAAATTGAACTTGGAATTAGGCCGTGCAACTTGTTATTGCTCAAATCAATATAACTCAATAGATTATCTTGGAATGGACCTGAATGAGGTAGGGTAAACAGAGACGAGGGTATTGTTGCATTTAAGAAGTTATTGGACAAATCTAGACGATATAGATATGAAAACCTGCCTAATTGGAAAGGGATGGGGCCTGTAAACCGATTATCTGATAAGCTAAAATCAAAAAGTTGTGTGAAGTTCATAAAATAATTATGAATTTGGCCATCAAAATTGTTGTTTTGGAGGTTCAAAGTTTCAAGCTGTTTAAGGTTCTCAAATGAGGAGGGAATCTCACCACTGAAATTGTTACAGGAGAGGTCCAACGAAAAGAGTTGCTTAAGGCTTCCAACTGAGGATGGAATTTGACCACTGAAATTATTTAAGGAGAGATCCAAAACAGTGAGTTGAGCCAACTTACCCAACAATTCCAATTTTGAAACTCTAAAATTGCAGCGAGCGAGCCTCAAAGTTTCCAAAGACTTGAAATTACTAATAAAACCATGGTCTAAATATATCGGAAATTGTGTCGAAGAAAGAGACAAAGACCTGAGGGAATTATTCCAATTATGCCGAGGTAAGGAACCGTTGAGATCTTCATTGTATGGTAACTCGAGCAATTGGAGGTTGGGTAATTTAATTATGTTGTCTGGGAATTTCCCTTTCAATTCACAAGACCAGAGTGCAAGTGATGATAAAGAAGAAGAGAGATTCATCAAAGAACAAGGTTCAACCATGGACATGTTTGCAAAGCTCAAGTCTAAATCTCTTATTAGGGTTAGATTTCTAACAAGCTTGTCAAAAATCATTGGTTCTATTGTCAAACCATTGGGAGAAAGATCAAGTGAAACCGGATAGATGACTCATATCTGGGAATCTTCCTTGCAAATGACTAAGTTTGAGTGATGTAAGAGATGAAGACAAATTCATCAAGGAACTAGGTGCAGTCAAAGACATGTTTACATGAATCAAGTTCAATTCTCGTAATTGGGTTAGATTTTGAACAATCTTGTTAAAAATAGTGGTTTCTAGTATCAAATCAAAGTTGAAAGAAAGATCAAGTGAAACCAATCTGGATAGATGACTGATATCTGGGAATTTTCTTTGCAATTTACAAAATTCAAGTTTGAGAGATGCTAAAGAAGAAGACAAATTCATCAAGGAACTAGGTGAAACCAAAGACCTGTCTACATCCCTCAAGTCCAATTTCTGTAACTAGGTTAGGTTTTGAACAAGCTTGTTAAAAATAGTGGTTTCTAGTATCAAATAATAGTTCCTATAAAGATCAAGAGAAACCAAACTTGATAGATGAGAAATTTCTAAAGGAAATTGGCCTACAAATTTGAACTGCTTAAGTTAAGATATGTTAAATTCGAAAACTGGCCAAACTGGGATGAAATATAAGAACTGTTGAAATCATTGTAAGAGAGGTCGAGTTTTTGAAGATGAGGAAGGAAGAAGAGAGGATTGTTAGAATAGATGGTACCATAGAGCAAGCTATTAGAAAGGCTGAGGCCAATTACATTCCCCGTTTCTATATCGCAAGTGACCCCATCCCACAAGCAGCAATTTGTATCATCTTTCCAGGACTCTGTCTTGTGATAAGGCTTGGGATAAGGGGAAATCCCAGTAGAAGGAGCACTTTTAATGGAAAAGGTTTTCTTGAATTGGAGCAAGGCTCGGCCCTGGTCATGTTGGCACAGCATGGCTGCAGAGGAGGAATTGAAAGAAAAAGAGAGAGAAGAAGAAGCTTGAAAATGAAAGTGAAACAAAAGGAAGCAGAGAAAGTGAGCAAGCCATAGAAGACTACCCATTCTCCAGAACAAATTTAGAAGTAGGAAGTGAAAAGCTAAAATTGAAAAGTTGAGTTATTAAAAATTTGTGTAAGCATTTGCTATTTATAAGTGGATGAATGAATTTTGGAGAGAAAAAAATGCATATTAATTATCAATTATTTCAAAGATGCCGATGTCTTTAGGAATTTCTAGGTACTTCACTAAATTCTCTTTCAAATAATTCAGGTAAACCAAAGAAGAAGACAAATGACTTGCCCTTCCCTTACTTTTCTTTCTTCTTTTATTAAAGCCAAAACAATGACTAGGTTTTAGTTCAATATAATAAAATTATTTTTAGAATTATAAAATTTTAAATTTAAATATCAATCTAAAATTAAATAAAATTAAAATTAAAAAATAAAAATAAAAAGTCGCTTTCCATATCAATGTTATATTGTTTGATGTAGCTAGAAGTCATTAGCAATTTCTAAGTGCTTTATTAAATTTGAATTTTCTCTTTTAAATTAGTTCCCATCATTTACAGTTAGTTGAATTCTTAAATATATTTCAATTAAAAATTATTGTAATTTTCAGTTAATATCAAGTTATTCAAATATAAAAATAATTTAAAATAACTAAATTATAGTTTATTAACAAAGAAAAGAAACATTGTCAACGGAAAGAAAGATTATATTTCCCATATAATATATATTAATTAAATTATAATATATTAACAAAACATGACAGTGAAAGAATGAGATGCATAGAACTACAAGTTAGTAGCAATACAACTTAACTCAACTAAGCTTTTACCCCAAGAATTTGGGGTTGGTTATATAGATTCTCTTTCTCCATTCTAAACAATTTTAGGTTAGATCCTCGGAAATGTGTAATGCTTTTAGGTCATGTTGTACTACTCTTCTCCAAGTCAGTTTAGGTCTACCCCTTCTTTTCTTTCTATCCTCTAACCTAACGTGCTCTACTTGTCTAACTGGAGCCTCCGTATGTCTATGCTTCACATGACCAAATCACATCAATCTTCATTCTCTTAACTTATCCTCAATAGGCACTACTCCTACATTTTCTCTAATACTCTCATTACGGACTTTATCTAGTCTAGTATGGCCACTCATCCACCTTAACAGTCTCATCTTCATAACTATTATCTTAGACATATATGACTCCTTTAGTGCCCAACACTCACTACCATATAACATGGCTAGTCGTATGGCTGTACGGTAAAATTTTCCTTTCAACTTATTGGGAATTTTGCTATCACATAAAATTCCCGTAGCACTTCTCCACTTCAACCATCCGGCTTTAATCCTATGACTAACATCCTCCTCACATCTCTCATCTACTTGAAGGATTGAGCCGAGATATCTAAAGTGATTACTTTGGGGCAGTACCACTCCATCCAAACTAACTCCTTTCCTATCACTACTTCGGCTTTCACTGAACTTGCAATGCATGTATTCTGTTTTCATTCTACTTAACTTAAAACCCTTTGGCTCTACAGTACTTCTCCAAAGCTCAACTTTCTATTGACTCATTCTCGTCTCATCTTTTAGAACTATATCATCTGCAAATATCCTGCACCAATGGATACTCTCTTGTATATGCTTTTGATGTCCTGCCCACAAATCCTCCTACCAGATTATAAACTCATTCCTTCCCCCTCCCCACCCTCCCTTCTCTCAACAATAGTTCATCCAACTTTTGGATCAAAATAACAGAAGTACATGGAAATATGTTGAAAAAGAAAAAAGATTTTCTAATATATGAAAAATTTTTAATCTCGAGATACTGGACAGAGCAGGGAAAAAGCAAAACTCACAGATAAGGGTTCGCATCAATCTTGCTGAAAAAATCCCCACCAACCGGATCAAAAGAGCTCATCATTCTGTTTATGACAACGTCTGTATCCACATTGAAATACTGCGTGTATGATGACACACTGAATACCCCTTTCCAATTGTTAGGTGGTTGTTGCTCAAATCCTTCTGCACAAGATGAGATGTTAAATAGGAGCAAGAATTAGTAACATGCAGATGAATGCAACAGAATATGCATCACTAATAACTTATGTGAAATGGTACCACATCAAAACAAAAGATAATGCATTTTCACTCTCCTTCAAAGCCCCTCACAATGCTAGTCAAATTCTCATTAAAATGCTCAGACATTCCTATTCCATACATGCATTAATACCTACGTCATTGAAGATCAACAAATAAATAATTAAACAAGAAAAGGTATACCATAGATCTGGATAGGAAAAATAGGAATTTCACAATATTGAATATAGGTAATAGCAAGTGATCATCCAGAACTATTATGTTCTTTTACAACGATGATCTCTATTTTTAAGATCATTGTTTTTATGAAATAAAAGATGCCATGCATCATTAGTTTCATCCTCCTACTAACTAATATCTCTATTTTATTTTATCTTTCTTTTTGTTTCCTCTTGGGATTTATTTTAAAGGAAGAAAAAATTATATGGCAGCCCCATTTTATTTAAGTCAAAAAGAATTCCCCAACCTCAAACTGTGAAAAAAAATCCAATGTCCCACTGGACAAATTATTATTTGCACTGTGAATATAACCTCTACATTTCTAAGCCTCATCATCACTAGGCAAAGAAAAACCCGCCCACCAATTTCAAGTATTCTCTTTGAACCATCCACATGATATAACATTTGTGCTCTTATCAACTTACATCCAGACCCATGTTTATCAGTATTGCACCCAACCTATTGGGCATTCTCAATCACCAAATTAAGACAAAATATTTGGGTAACTGAAACAGGACCTAGGATACATATCTCTTTTAGTGATGATGTAAATCTTACAAATTGAGAAGGGGAAAATATAAGAATGGCATTCCTCATTTACAGGTTATGCTAAGTAAAACTAAATATGATGGGAGAAATTCTTCAATAGTTTCAGTTTTCATGAATTTCACCACAAAGATGATGTTATCAGGCCATTACTTTTCATGTTTCCAAGCAAGTCATTGTTTGCATATTGTTTTGAGAACCTATTTCCTTACACATAACAAAATATCGACCAAGACTCAGTCTCGGCTACCTCAAGGTAGAAATTTTATTTTGGAAAGTAAATTACAAAAATATGTTATTGATCCACAAAATGATTCACAAAAAGTCAATAATAGCGAGAATTGCCAAGGATAAAAAGAAGAACATAACCAAGCTTAATAATCCACAATAACACATTCAAAACCATGGAAATAAAATATTTAAACACCATACCCGGTTGACTTCCAAGAGTTTGATAACTTGGCTGCTACCTCCTCCATTATTATTTGATGGGAATGTTAGCATATTTGCTTCAGGGACTGCACATAAGTTCATAAACAATTTTTATTTCAAATTATTACATTTTGATACCGCAAAACAATTTTATCGAAACAAATGAAAGAAAGAAAACACTCATACCTCCATAGGTGATGGTACTTTTTTCTTCACTGACCACAGCCTGTAAAGCAAGGGAAAAAAAAAAGATACTAATCAAATTATCTACAAAACAATATTAACAGAAAAAAGATAAATACACCAATCTACTTTGTATCACCAAGCTTCATGAAATTCACTTAATCCTTGTTTGGAAACAGAAATTTACAACAATACAATCCAATTGATTTCTTTTTTATTAATTCTCATATTTGAAATAAAAGAATTCAATAAAAAATTTTTCATTTTAAAAGAAATAGAAATCAAAATTGTGTGAGAATTCAATTAAATTCTTTTATTGCAAATGACTTATTCCAAAGAAAGTCAATATAAATAAAAATGAAATTATCCATTTAAAAGGCTCTAATTAAAATATTTCCCACAAAATTCCATATTTAAGCATTGCATTACCATTAACCTCAGTCACATTTAAACTCCCATTCTTACAAAAGCCAAAAAGCACCGACTTCTCTAAACAAAAATCAAAACTTTACCAATTTTATTTCGATGATGCAATTGACTAGGATCACCTTTACTTCAAAATTATACCCCAAAATACCAAACAAAAAACATATATAAACACCAAAAAAATACATTGAGACATGAAAATCAATCATAATCAATCCTAAAAAACCGGTGCTTACAGGAACAGAGCCCAGTAAATGGCTAGTAGGGAGGTTGCTGTGAGATTCTTCCATGGACGTAGTCAAAGATCCAGCACAGAGACCTTTTTTCCTTCTTTTTAGACTTTAGAGAGACATTGCAAATTACAAGTAATAGAAAATAACGAGAAATTAAGAATTTTAAGAGTAGATTACAGAATTATGGTTTGGAAAATCGAGTCCACAACCGTTGCCTTTTCTTAGTTTAGAAGCAAACTGAACAAGAAGACGAGGGAGGACTGACTGAGGAAGGAGGGACCTTAGCGTACAAGCTCAACTTTTAGGAGAGGGAGTTGGCTTCCACGCGTCAGTAAAGCGTCAAGAGCTTTGTCGTTTTGCTGGTTCCGCAACAGATTTTTTATGTTTCAACTTTCGCCTTCAAGCTCCGGCGCTGCACGCGCTAAGGATAATCATGGGCTGGAATTTGGGCTTTTAATCCAAATTTGGGCCGAATTTGACCCCAACTCAAAACCAAAATCAACAGAACTTGTTTGCTCACCCTTTATTTCAAAACCCAATTTTAAGGTATGAACCCTTTAGCCCTTTCAAACTCCAAGGGTAAATACACGTTATTATTTAATTTTATAAATATTTTTATAAAAGTTATTAAATTTTAATTTTTTTATAAAATTTATTAATTTTTAATTTAATTTCATAAAAATTATTGTGATTAAAAATTAAAAATTTTTATATTAATTTATTAACCTATTAATTATTTTATAAATAAAATTATATTTTTTCATTAATTTAAAAAAAAATAAAATAAAATTCATAAAACTCATTTAGCTACCTCCATCGTTGTCAAATCTCTCTTTTTTTTGTATTTTCTCTATCAACAATCACTAATTATTAATTTTATTTATAAAACAATTGACAAATCAATAAATTATTTTGAAAACTTTCAATTTTGATTATATTAATTTTTATGAAAAAAATTAAAATTCAGTAACTTTTATGAAAATATTATAAAATTAAATAAATGCGTATAATAATTAACCCACATTTTAATGGAAATATTTTCTTAATATAGAGCAAGGCATGGCTCTGATCATGAAGACACAACATTGCAAAGGAGGAATTTAAAGAAAAAAAAAATCAAATTAAGAAGAAGCTTGAAAATGCCACTGAAACAAATTAAGAAGAGCTTTATGTCATTTTTTTTCTAAGAATCAATATTTTGAAATTTCGTCGTTCCTTCATCCAAAGACAGCCATGTGCTTCCTTGTCTTTGGTAACTTAGTTGGATTATGCAAACCATTTTGCTCTTCAATAAATTGAGCAGCTGTTGCAGGCCCTCCTTTGCTCTGCCCAGAGCCAAATGTCGACCATACAGATGTGCGCTTGAAAGTGCTTGAACTGCATTACGTGCCCCTTGCTTTGTAACATACTCCACAAGTACAAAGCCTCTGTGGTTTCTGAACTTCATTGGCAAACTGAAGCTCTTGATCTGGCCTAATTACAATGACAAGAAATTAAAATCTAATACAAGATCCAAACCACGTAGCAACCTCCAAAACTCAACCTGTATACATCGCAAGCTGCCAAATTACAAGCAAATCCGCCTAGCCATAGCCCCCTCTATTGGTGCACAAGGCCCACTGAGGCAGCTTTGGACACTCTTGGAATAACACTGTCGCCAGTATTTACCTTCGCCCTCCTACAGGAAGAGGAACCCAGCCAACCACATTGAACCCACTCATCAAAGCTATGTATATATATGTATAAGCTTAAATCATTGCCAATAAATACTTTCCAATGTACCATATATATAAAAAGAGTTTTAAATAAATCAATGTGTTTGGCGATTATTAAAAAAATGAATAAAAATAACCAACCAACATATAATTAAGGCTAATAAGAAATGGAACTCAGCCCAAACATGACAGCTAAATTAAAATGAATTGCCACACCAACTGCCAAATAAAACCTTCTTTATCAAAGAGAGAAGCATAACAAGATAAATTTATACATGATAGAACGATGGTGCTAGATTTGCCCTGATCACATTCATATGCAGTATGTATCTGAGACTGTATCTTCATTTGGTCTGATCTTTTTGGTTATTCTTCATCTACCTAACAAGGTAGAAAAAAAAAAAAAAGAATTGTAAGAAATTCATGGTAAATTGATACAATCTTATAGCAATTAGATCCAATATAGTGCTAATTAACAATAAGAATATTTTCTTTCCTAAAAAAACAAATTAAGTATATTTAAATAAAAAGAAAGAAAAGGAAGGCTAATTAACCTGAGATTATATGCGAAGCAAGAAATATCACGATATATTACCTGTAAAAACCCGTCACATTGCAAAGTTTCTCTTTTATGAACATTAATTGCTAAATCTTTTTATCTTTCAATGCCCTTCATCTTCAACCATCCTCACAAGCCATGTAGGTTTTCTTGTTTTAAACACAACATATCCCATTTCAATTCCAAATATTACTCCACATGCATACCCTGCCAATATAGCATTCCACCCAAATCCATTTCTAGACTTGGAATCATCTTCCTTTGATGCTGTTGGTTTTTGCCTCTCTCCATTGCCACATTTTGCTAGTGGAAGTCCACACAATCCCAAATTTCCTTCATATGAAGTGTTGTCAAATGTGTTGAACTGCTTTCCTCTAGGTATAGGCCCTTCAAGTTGATTATGTGAAACCCGAAATACTTCCAGAAATGTCAAATATGTTAATTGCATTGGAATCCTTCCAACAAGAAGATTTGAAGAGAGGTCTAATGATTCCAAATTGCTCAAATTCCCTAATGATGGTTGAATATTGCCTGTGAGTTGATTGTGAGATAAATTGAGTAGCTTAAGTGATTTAAGCTTTCCAATCACCTGTGGGATCTTTCCTATGAATTTATTGCTTGACAAATCAATGGTTGTAAGAACTGTTTGGATTTTCACCAACTTAATCTCCAATCCTTTAAGTGTCAAACTCACAGAATAATCATAAGAATTGATTGGACCCTCCATGTATTCCATTTTCACATCAAAGTTCATCATTGCCTTGAAATTATTGAAATACTCTGCAGGTAAAGGTCCACTAAACATGTTACTGGAGAGGTCAAAAATTCGTAACTTTGAGAATGGATAATTGGCAGAGGACCCTTTCACCAAACCATGGAGTCTATTGGATTTTAGAACTAGAACTTGCAACTTTGGAAGCATTTCTAGAAAATGGGGAAATAAGTCATCTATATTATTATTTCCAAGATCTAAAATTTCCAAATTTTTACAATTGGAGATGGAAGGTGGGATTCTCCTTTGCAATTGATTACCATTGAAGTTCAAATATCTCAAGCTACTGCGTACTGAAAACATTTCAGGGATGTTTCCATGGAATTTGTTCATGCCCAAGTGCAATACTAAAAGATTGTTGCTAAAATTTCCCAAACATTGTGGCATGAAGCCGTTCAAACTATTGTTTGACAAGTCAAGAATTTCAAGAGAATTTAGCTTGCACACTGCAGAAGAGACTTCTCCCATCAATTTGTTGGATGAAAGAATGAGAAAACTCAAGTTCATAAGTTTGAAAACTGAACTTGGAATTGGGCCATGTAACAAGTTATTGGATAAATCAAGGTATACTAGACTTGGAAGCCTGCTTCCTTGGAAAGGGATGGGACCTGTAAAATTGCTTGAAGTTTGCAAAATAATTAATAATTTGACCACAAAGATTATTTTTTGGAGCTCCAAAATTTGAAACTGTAAATGAAGAGGGAATCTCACCATTAAAATTGTTGTAAGAGAGATCCAATGAAGAGAGTTCTTTAAGACTTCCAAGTGAGGATGGAATTTGACCACTTAGATTGTTGTTGTGGAGGTGCAAACTGTCAAGCTGTTTAATGTTTTCAAATGAGGAGGAATCTCACCATAAAAATTGTTATAGGAGAGGTCCAATGAGGAGAGTTCCTTAAGGCTTCCAAGTGAGGATAAAATTTGACCACTGAGATTGTTGTTGTGGAGGTACAAAATATTAAGCTGTTTAAGGTTTTCAAATGTGGAGGAATCTCACCATTAAAATTATTATAGGAGAGGTCAATGAAGAGAGTTCCTTAAGGCTTCCACCAAGTAAGGATGGAATTTGACCACTGATATTATTGTTGCAAAGATACAAAGTATGAAGCTGTTTAAGGTTTTCAAATGAGGAGGGAATATCACCCTTAAAATTATTATAGGAGAGGTCCAAAGAAGAGAGTTCCTTAAGGCTTCCAAGTGAGGATGGAATTTGACCACTGAGATTCTTGTTGCAAAGATACAAAGTATGAAGCTGTTTAAGGTTTTCAAATGAGGAGGGAATCTCACCATTAAAATTGTTATAGGAGAGGTCCAATGAAAAGAGTCGCTTAAGGCTTCCAAGCGAGGGTGGAATTATGTTGTCTGGGAATTTCCCTTGCAAATCACAAGACGATAGCGCAAGTGATGATAAAGAAGAAGAGAGATTCATCAAAGAATTAGGTTTAACTATAGACATGTTTACACCACTCAAGTCCAATTCCTGTAACAGGGTTAGGTTTTGAACAAGCTTCTTAAAAGAAGTGGTTTCTAGTATCAAATCATAGTTTGCAGAAAAATCAAGTGAAACCAATTCAAATAGATGACTGATATCTGGGAATTTCCCTTCCAATGAACAAGAACGGAGATTGAGAGATGTCAAAGAGAAAGACAAATTCATCAAGGAATTAGGTGCAACCAAAGACATGTTTACACCACTCAAGTCCAATTCCTGTAACTGGGTTAGGTTTTGAACAAGCTGGTTAAAAATAGTGGCTTCGAGTATCAAATAACTGTTCCTAGAAAGATCAAGCGAAACCAAACCAGAAAGATAAGAAATTTCTAGTGGAATTTGGCCCTCAAAAACAGAGTAATTTAGGTTAAGATATGTTAAATTCAAAAATTGGCCAAACTGAGGTACAATTTGAGAGTGGTTGAAATTATTATTAGAGAGGTCAAGCTTTTGGAGATGAGGAAGGAAGAAAAGAGTATTATTAGAATCGATGGTACCATAAAGCAAGCTAGAAGAAAGGTCAAGGCCAATTACATTACCCGTTTCTATGTCGCAAGTGACCCCATCCCACAAGCAGCAATCTGTACCCTCTTTCCAAGTGTCTGTCTTTGGATAAGGCTTGGGGTAAGGGAAATCCCAGGGAGAGGCATCGCTTGTGATGGAAAAGTTTTTCTTGAATTGAAGCAAGGCAAGACTCTGGTCATGTTGGCATAACATGGCCGCAGAGGAGGAATTAAAAGAAAAAGAAGCCGAAGCTTGAAAATGAAAGTGAAAAAAAAAGAAGCAGAGAAAGTGAGCAAGCCATGGTAGACCACCCATTATCTTGAAGAAATTTTGAAGTGGAAGTGGAAAGCTAAAGTTGAAAAGTTGAGTTATTAAAAATCAGTGTAAGCTTTTGGTATTTATAATCCGAATGAAAGAATTTTGGAGTTTAGAGTTTCGTAATGTTTGCAGGGCGTGATGACAGAAGACCAAATAAAGAAGCAGACAAATGACTCGCTCTTCCTTTTACTTTTCTTTCCTCAATGCTTATGGTTAGTTGACTTTATACTAACAAAAAATATTTATTTATTTTTTTTTATTGATATATTAGGAGACAACTGAATTTGCGTTGCGAGCTCAACAGTCCACAAAAGTTAAAAAAATAATGGTAAAAATCTAATCTAATATATTTATACTGCTAAAATTGAGAAACTAGAGTTATAATTAAATGCCAAGTGGTTTAATATGACATTAAAGTAAATTAACTTTAATTAAGGAAATTGGGAATTAGGAAAATATTAATAGAAATAAAAAAATTATGATTATTTTAAAATTTATTCTCTTTTTATATTGTTCTACCATTTGTTTTGATTAAAAGAAACGGAGAGAATAGAAAAGAAATCATTTTTTTTTTCAATTTCTCTTATTTAGGCATTAAATAGAAGAGGAAAGAAGGAGAATATAAGAGAAATTTTGTTTCTCAAATCTTTTTAATTGACTCAAAATATTTCCTTTCAAATTTAAGTGAAATAGAAGGAAATGTGGAAATGAAGGTATTATTTATATTAAAATTGTCTTTTCTTTTTCTTTGATTATTAGACATATCAATCAATTTCTAAATTGAATGATGACTTCTTCTACTTCACTATATTTTACACCATTCTTTACGCATAATTTAATTTTTATGACATTTATTTTCACAGGCATTTTATTAGACGGTTTCTCAAGCCTAACTTTGCTTTTCTTTGATTATTAGACATATCAATCAATTTCTAATTTGAATGATGATTTAGCTCCATTCCTCACCATATTCTACACCATTCTTTACGCATAACAAGTGAAAATTTTAATTTCTATTATCACGATCCAACCTATGGGCCGTACAAGCACTAGGACCTGGGCCTGCCTAAAGCCCCCGAAGCACGTAGTAAGCCTTACTGTTCCCAAACTCATGACCAGACCCATAATATAAGCCCAACATGCATCTAAAAATAATTTAAATTAAAATATTATAATTTTATTTCGGGCCAACTTAACCCAATAATTATAAAAAACTCAAATTAGGAGAGCCCAGCTCAACCCAGTTACATTATTTACAAATTGTTTAAGTATCATATAAATCTTTATTTATTAAACTCAAGAATTTAAATTAACATAATTCCTAACAGGGTCTATACTACTGCTAAAACATGCGAAGCTCTAAATTATAAATTTAGAGAATAATAATATAATTAAATAATTATTGATAACATGCGAGAAAAGAAGCAAGTTAATCTAAAAAAAAAGATCTTCTCTTGTAGCCTGAAAAAATAAGGTGAACAGGAGTGAGCGTTCGACTAAGAGAGTAAAATACCAATTTTAACTACAATTCTATAGCTACCTAGAGCTAATACATCCTAAGGAGTGAAATGCAACATCATCAAAATTTTTATACATATCACATCATAACAACAAAAAGGCAATTTGGAGCACTCACACACCCAATAATATTCAAACTGTACATATATGAGAGCTGATCCCCCATACAGCTCTCTTAATCCAACCTCTGCTAGCGAGTGTCTCTCAAGCCAAACTTTCGCTTAATGAACCAAATGCGGAGGCCAGCGAATGTCTTTCGAGCCGTGCCTACCTCGTCTTATCCATAAGATTATCGGATCCCAGCGAGTGTCTCTTAAGCCATGTCTATCCGTCCTATCCATATCCAATACCACACACCACACGCACGCCAACGCAGCTGCTTCAAATTACCTTAAACAACATTTATGGTACTTCATCAATTAAGGATATAATATAAAACGTGCCTAGAGTTTAACTGTATAGATACATATTTATAAGTGATGCATGGGCATACTTGAATATATAATAATATTGAAATTATAATTAAAATTAATATTTTACTCATAGTACACCAGAGATTACTGTAAAGGTGGGTGTAGAAAGATGGTTAACCTTGATCACCTACATAATTTTATTATGAATTTATTAGTGTTAATTCAAATAAAAATAAATTTAAAGAGGCAAAACATCCTAATTTATGCCGAAAATTCGTGAGTTTTTCCTATACCTAGGACCTACCCAACTTGCAAAAAGATTCAAATAACACTTTTAAATCTTAATTTTCACAATCACTGTCACACCTTACCCCTCTATAAGGCATAACATGATCCCGTAGAATACGTAATGAACTACCGAACTTCACCTACCGATAACTCATTAAGTACCCTACAAGGGATTTTAAAACAATTTTCTTATCTTTGACAAGTGGTGAGCATTTCTAATGAGTATTTAAAACATTTAGTTGAAATTAAAACTAATTAATATTTTTGGCCATTTTAGTTTTCCGCAAATTTTATAAAAATTTTGACAGAGTTTCCTCTGTATTTTGAGAAAAACCGTTCTTCAAATACCTGTAAAAAGCACTTCTAAAAGATTTTCTCAACCACTACTTCAAATTCATACTCAATCTCAACCAATTTCTCAAAATTCACAAGTTCAATAATTCTCAAAATACTGTCAATCAATATCATTCATATTTCATTAAAAACACAACAATTTATACACATCCTTACAAATTTATATCAAAAGAAACACAAACTAAACTTTATTACAAACTTCATACAAATTTGTGTACAAGCTGCTCAAGACCCATTTTTACATGTCCATACATTTATGTGCAATATATACATCAAAAGAAGTATTTACGATTAGGGTATAAATTATACGAAGACTTCAAGTGATGACTTCACACACCTCGTGACTCGATCTGCTGCTCCTCTAGTCTCTGTATCTGCGGCAATGAATAAAGCTATCGCTGAGTACTAGGACTCAGTGGTGCACAATATACTAAAATAATCTTTATGCAAAACTTAAAGCACATTCATTCAAAAATTTGGCTAAACATGAAAATTAAATACAATCATGCATTGTAAGATTTTACATGTAAACCAAGTTTATTTCAAAGTATCAAAACACATTTCACAAAACCCACAGCTAGATCATGCCATTCGAAACAAATAGAATCTCAATAGCCAGAGGCTAAGAGAAATCACATGAATCTCGATAGCCAGAGGCTAAAGAGAAATCATATCACAAGGCTAGCTAGCTCAAATATATGGATATCCATTCACATCCTCTTCTACTGGCACACCTCAACACTTCTCCAGAGAAGGAATCAAAATTCGAAACTAATTACCCCCACTAGTCGTGCTAGTGAGGTGTTCAAATATGTGGTCATGACACTGTGGTTTCAAAACTTATCTTAACAATTTGCTAAACATTGTCTTTTCAAATATACATAATAACTTTCAACAATTTAGATCAAACATCATAAGAATACCATAATCCAACATTTCATATTATTCAAAACGATATGCAAAAGATGATTATAAAAGTATATATTGTGCACAAACCTCAAACGAGTCGTCCTTTAGCCTCGACTCGGTTCCTCGGGTTCCTTCCCGATATTCTTTTCAACTGAAACACACAATTTTACAATGTTTCAGTACTAGAACTTAAAATAAATTCAAAATAAACTTAGCTTCACATTTACCTAACTCTAACGTGTTAAATTCGACGTTCTCGAAATTTTGTGTTTCGGGTTACTATTCACTGCACTATTCAAGTCAAATTAGTGACTTTCTAAGGCTTAATAGGTATGGGAACTCCAACTTCACCCACATACCACATTTTGGTCACCAAACTTGTTGGTTTTGGTCATTTGTTTAAAGCTTAGGTCATTTTGGCAAAATTGCCAATTTTTGATTTTGGTTCTCCGAAGTTGCACTGTTCCATTGGTCGATCTACTGTTGGATTTTGACAAAACTTTCTTCATAGAAAATGTTCCTTATTGTCTTAAGTGTATTCTCATTTTTGGATCACCTCAATCGGAGTTTTGTAGCTCAAGTTATGGCCAAAATAAGTTTACTGTTCACGTGCACTGTTCATACTGAGATTTTGGTGCTGACAGATTTTTGGTCCAACTTTGGTCAATTGTTTGATCAAGTTAAGTTCATAATTTGGTCTCACTTTCTTCATATGAAATGTTGTACTATGTCTTAGGTTTCCATCGGTTCAAGAATCGCCTAAATCCGAGTTTTCTAGAGAGAGTTATTGTCATCCAAACATTGCTGCCCAACTGAAAATCTGCAGAGTTGCAGGTACAGTAATTTAATTTTGCTCAATGATTTTGAAAGGGTTAATGGCATAATCTGAGGTGATGTCCTTCATGAAAGTTTTAGATCTATATGCCCTCTAACCCCTGGCCAAATTTCAGGTCAATTTGACCTGTCTAACTCGAGTTATGACCAAATGAACAGTTACTGTTCATTTGGTCAGTTTAGTGCAGTGGCAGCCTGCTATCAACTCACTTTGGTCAATTGTTTCACCAAGTTTTGGTCAGTTTTTGGCCATGGTTCCTTAATGAAAAATGTGCTCTTTTATGTCTATTTTCATCCCCAATTGGTGGCATATCAATTAGACTTGTAAAATTTGAGTTTTGGTCCTTCAAAGTGGGTTTGGTCATGCTGCCAGCAGCATGACCATTAACCTACGAATTTGGTTTAATTTCCTAACATTCTCACACAATCCATTTGGTCATAATTGACCATTATTTCACTTCACAATAGTTCAAACATGCCATTTATGCATTTCTTCAAATTTTAGTTCACTAACCCTAACATTCAAACCCTAATCTCACTAATTCATTGTGTTTAACTACTTTCAAAGCCTTAAACCATAATAACTCAACTACTTAAGGTTCATCTACTCATACACACCTTTAAGTCCATCAAATTCATGCACACACATCAAAACCCTAGCTGGATGAATTTGTCTTTAATCCTCCCACCATTAATTTCTTTTCATTTTAAGTATATTCCTAGGTTAATTAAGCTATAAACATAACTAAATCAACTAACAATTCAAGTTTAGTTTACTAACCTTGTGTGCAGAATTTCTTCTCCCTTTTCTTCAAATTTTTCTTCTTTCTTTTCCTTGAATCCTCTTTCCTAGTTGTCCAAACAACATCTAGTTATGGTAGGACAATTGGCCATGGTTGGATTTTGGTTCTTCAAGCTCAAAAATGAGCTTTCATGGTGGTTTTGAGAGGGAGAGAAGAGAGTCACGTTTTTGATGAAGAAGATGACTTTGTTATATTTTTTTTTCTTTTCTTTTCTTTTCTTTTATGTCTTAGGAAGACCAAAATTCCCAAATTAATAAAATAAATCAATTAAGCCTTTATGACATCATGCATGATGTCATCACTTTGACTTTTCCATCTTCTTTCTTTTTTTTTTCTTTTTTTTTTTTTATTTTTCTATTAGTTCTTTAATTTAATTCTCGATTCCGAAATTTTCTTTTCTCCAATTTTATTCGACAGTTAGGTCAGGAGTCAGCTCTCGGGGTCAATTGACCAAATCGCCCCTCGCCGGTTCATCCCGGTTTGCAAATAATCCAATATTTCTTCCGGCTCCCTGACCTAATTATTTGACTGGCTTAACAGTTCTTTTTCGTGATTTTCTCTTTTCCACTGTGTTCATAAGGGTCCTAAGGACATGGCGTCACTTTTACGGTTGAAATTTGAGTTTAAAATGACTTGTGATCGTTCTGAGGAGGTCACTCATCGCTGTGACTCTCGACTCGTTTAACCTCTTATGTTCTGTTTTTCTTATTTATAGTTAACTAATTAAACATTACTAATTATTTGTGTTTATGGCTTCTCAAGTTGTCTTAGGTCTGGCCCTAATCCCATTAATTGTCCGGACCGACACCGGTCACCGGAACAGTGAAATATACCAGGCTATACAACGGGGGTGTTACAATCACATCTCATCAACATCATATAACCCCTCCAAATCTGACAATAGTTATAAACTTGAAAAATTACATTTTAGTCTCTATAATTGATATTTTGTAAAAATCCACTCAAACAAGCTCTAAAAATTCTAAATTTTTTTCTCGCGGTCCTTAATAGGGTTATAAGCCTATTGCAAAAAGAATTATAATTTTCTGACTACCCATAATTATTTTATGGATTTTTAATCTAAACCCGAAAATAAATAATTAAAGAATCTTAGGGTTTGGGCTTACCTACGCCAATTCTGACACCAAAAACATATCTAGGATGTCTGAAAATGATGGGGTAGCTTATAATCTTGACTCGGTTCTGAAGTAGCCTCGGCCGCCTGTTTGCCTGGCCCAAAAATGCAGACTCGATCCACAGTCGAATTTCAGCGAATCGAATGTACCTACGTGAAGCCCATAACACGGGGGTTAATACAAAAATTTTTACAAAATTTTCAAAGCTCATTTAATACCCGAAAAAATACTATGAAGTTCCGCAGAACCCACCGAAAAACGGTGTCGGAAAATTTTCAAATTGGTGTCGTTGCGAAGCCCTTGACGAGTGGAGCATGCTGGTGGTCTTAGATTTTTTTATAGGATTTACGGTTTGAAAGAGATCTAGCCCAGAAGTTAAAATGGGCTAAAACTTCTGAAACTTGATTCGCACAAACCAGGAAACAATACTGTACAAACTTGGTATCTATACAATGCCCATGAAGAGAGGAACATTTTGATACCGAGAACGCTAAAAATGGTTATCGGAAGAACAAGTTATGACTAGAAAACGAAAATGAAGAAAAAAAATTAAAAAGGAGAGAGAGAGAGAAAGTGTTGTTGGAGGGGGGGGGGGAGTTAAAGCTGTTTTTTTTTTTATTATTATTATTTTTATTGTAATATTAAACTTTCAAAATATTTAATATTAAAATACTATAACCCACAATACACTATAATATAATTATCTTTATATATATATATATATATATTTTTTTTTATTTTATTTTATTTTATTTATTTATTTATAAATTTAAAAATTCGGGTTGTTACGTCTATTATATTTTTTCCCACAAGCATTTAATTAGATGGATTCTCAAGTCTAACTTTGTTTTTCTTTAATTATTGAACGTATCAACCAATTTATAATTTGAATGATGACTTAACTCCATTCTTCACCATATTCTACACCATTTACGCATAACAAGTGGAATTTAACACCACACCCGAGCGTCAGCATGGCATGCCACTTTTGGTGAATGCTCTACACCCTTGCATATTTCTCACTATACCTGGGCTCTGATGTAGCGCATCATAAGTAGAGGACGCCCCAACGTTTATATCATTTGAATCCATATCATAAGATGTGACAAAATTTTTACGCTGGTTATCACCTACCGTAACCCTCCTCCTTTATCCAGGCTAAGGACGGGCTAAGTGCAAACTATTTAGACGGAGTTAATAAAAGCATACAACATAAAATTAAAGAAATTAAACATATATTTTTATCTGTTTTTATATTTCTCTAATTTATATATATTTTTCCAATTTATCATAGAAGTGAATTATTTCCAATTTATGTATTTATTCAGCAAGACTTATAACTACTAATGAATATAATTTTTAGAAGTATCACTTACCAAAGGATTCACAAAAATAATAATACATTATAAAAGTCGCTTCTATCAAGACAAGCATGACCGTGAAGACCAGGGCATTCATTTTAATGGCTTCAACACTCTATTCTATTTTCCCATGTCCATTTTGCTGAGATAAAAGGCATTGACTTGACTCATCTTTTTAAATCAATTCATCTCGTTTATTAATCCATTGAAGACATTTTTCTAAAGGGTTCCTGAACATTTGAAGGCTTGATAGAGTAGAAATTAGGCTGCAAGATCACAAGATCAGACATAAATTGGAATTTCAAATTTAAATGAAATTCAAAGTGCGTTGGTTGCTACAATTGCTATCTCAATCCAAGCTTTAAACGAGGTTTCACTCAAGAAGACTACTTATAACCACCAATGAATATAATGCTTGGGAGTATCACTTTTCCAAAGGCTTAACAAAAATAATAAAAAGTATACAAAAACACATAAAATTTCATTAATTTCAGGATCAAATATCTCATATGAAAATTGCATTTTATTAGTTGGTTGCAGAAGTCTTAAGCAATGTCCAGGTGCTTTACTAAATTTTCTTTGGAAAAAAAAAAAAAAAAATCTAATAGGCCCAGGTTAAATAAGTTCAAATAAAGTTTTTGGCTAAATGAGGGCAGAATTCTTATTAAGACCAAATAGATCCCATTTTTTTGTCAAAAAATTAAAATATTATTTTCTCTATTTTTTAATAATAAAATATTAATAATAATAATTTTTATTTACCATGTTCTTCGATTTTTTTTAATTTTGCTTTAATTAAAAATAATAAATAATTTTTAATATTTAAAAACTAAAAAAATTATATTTTATTATTAGAAAAATAATATTTTATTATATAAGGATTTATTTTGCCTTAATTAAAAAGTTCAGTCTTTATTTGATCTAAAACTTAATTTTAAACTTATTTAGCACTTCATTGAAAGTACATGGACTTCAAATCAATAAATTAATGCATAAGCATGAGGTTAGGATTAGCTAAGCTAAAATCTGAATCTGCAATTGAAAAATAATATGTATTCGTCGGCTTCCAGTCTTGCTCTTCCAAATATGAAGGAGTCTTTAAATCTAGAAATAGTTTGATCTATTTCAATCCAAGCATAGGCGTGAACGCCAAGGCAGGGAGTTAATGACCTTATCTAGTTCATTGTTCAAAGTGTACTGCTATCTCAATCCAAGCTACAAAGGAGGTTTCAGTCAAGTCAAGAAGACTTATTTTGAAGATAATGTTCGGAAGTATCACTTTCCATAGGGTTTCACTTTCCATAGTCGACTATTTCTATCAAGACAAGTATGACTACGAAGATGAAGGCATGGGTTTTAAAGGCTTCAACGCTCTATTTTCCCTTGTCCATTTTCTAGAGATTAAAGCAATGACTTGACTTATCATTTTCAATTTTAAAGTTTTAATATTAAATTTAAATACCTTGTCATTTGATATTTACACCTATTCAAATAAAAAAATTAAAACAAAAATCATTGACACACCTACCCATTAGGCCAGCTTTCCACACCATTTCTTGGGGTGGGTTGAAAACGACACAACCCGTCAAGTTGGGGGTGGGGGCAGGGCGCACAAACAAACAGTGATTTAGGTTGCTAATTGCAGTGTGTTAGGAACTCTCTCTGGAGTCCTGGAAGACACATCCTACTAACTAAATCCTAATAATGAAGCATTCTCCAGCTGCGTCAAAATCCTAATAATGAATTTATTAGGTTATACAATGAAAATATTGGTTTGTAATCTCAAATTATAATTAAAATATATATGTAAATGAGATTTAATTTATTTTATGGGGGGGGGGGGGGGCAAAGAAACAGTGATTTAGGTTGCTAATTGCAGTGTGTTAAGCCAGGAACTCTCTCTGGAGTCCTGGAAGACACATCCTACTAACTAAATCCTAATAATGAGAGATTTAATTTATTTTATATAATTATAAAAGACTTTCAAATTTCAAATATCTTAATTACAATTAAAATGTACCTACTTTTAAATAGAGGAGTATCTTCATCAGAAAAGAGCCATTACTGATTAATAGCATAATAAGGTTTTGTTCGTATGTGGCAATGGTATGCCAAATTCTTTGGTGCATATAAATTAAAGTTAAACACATTTTCTGACTTTACTTTTCTCTTGTTGTTAGACATATCAATCAACATCTAAATTGAATGAAGACTTAACTCTATTCTTCACCATATTCTACACCATTCTTTATGCATAACCAGTGGAATTTGATTTCTATGACCTTTATTTCCACAAGCATTTAATTGAATGGATTCTCAAGTTTGACTTTGCTTTACTTTGATTAATAGACATATCAATCCACTTCTAATTTGAATGATAACTTAACTTTATTCTTCACCATATTCTACACCATTCTTTAAGCATAACAAGTGGAATTTAATTCTATGACATTTATTTCCACAAGCATTTAATTAGATGGATTCTCAAGTCATTGCTAGCATTTTCTTTTTTTAGAATTAATTTTGATTGAAACTTAAAACTTTTTAGTTTTAGAGATGATTTTAGTACTACTAACCTAATCGTTACTTATCCTTTTAATTATAAATGTTGATATTACTAACACATAAAAAAAAAAAAAGAAAGAAAATTACTCTTCTCCAATGTAAAGAGACCAAGTACAATACCATTAATATCTTTCAAGGTTCACTGCTAAATAGATTATTTTATCAGTTATTTCAAACGTTATTATGCATAATATTTCTAGATTTATTTAAATACTTAGTTAAATCCTTGAATTTTTTACTGTATTAATTATCCTTGAACTTCTTAAAATACTTAAATGTGCAATTTCTTACTTCAGTATTTTAATTAATCAAAACGGATTGCACATAATCATAACATTTAATTCCATGCAGATATCACCCATAATTTGTTGATTGATATATCATTAATTCTGTAATTTTCAAGATATTAATTAGAGCACTTAATTTTCTTAATTAATTAAAAATAATGATAAATGAAAAACCCAAGTATATATATATATATATATATATATGAAAAATATCCCTTGGACCAATTGAAGTGAGATCTTGACAAAGTTGCTAAACGAGAATATGCTCTGGCCATCCAACTAACATTGAGCTAAGTTCAAGTGTTACATGACGCAAAATGGCTCCTAACCAGTTGATGTAACATGTGACAAGGTAGTGATTAGTTTTTTTTTTTTTTTTTTAATTATTCATAGGAGGTCTGAAGAGTGTATAATATTTGGTGGATCACAAAGCAGGAGATATCCTGGTAGTCCCTTCTATTAAATAACTTTCACCATACAGGTGATAAACTGCCAATAGTAATTATGGAAAGTCGAATTCGATAACTTCTTAGTCGTTACACCTTTAGGCTGATTTAGTAATTAATGCAAATATGTATACATATGCTATAAAAATTACAAGTTTAGAGATTTTGATTTTAAGAATTTCGAGTAGTGGATTAATTTTATAGTTTATTTTCTTCTTTTATTTTTTTGGGAAATATTTTATTTTTGATTAATTATGAAACTTCGAAACTTTGTAAATTGTAATGTTCAAAGGTTTGTTATTCAAAATATTTAAATATTTTTATTATATAAAAGTATAAATTTTTTTCATATTAATTTTGGTTAATTATGCTAAATTATTTCTAGAATAAAACTTTTATCCTCATTAGGAGGAATCCATCATGTACGAAGACAATCCTATAAAAAAAAATAAATATGAAGATAATCCTACTAGTATTTTTAATTAAGTATTAGTCTTCAGTAGTAAATGATTTTGACATAATTAAGTATTGTAATACTACATGTCGCTTCTACTATTGCTTAAAGCTTTGGAATTGTATATGCAACGCAATCTTAACTAGTGCCAGAATATACAAAGAAGATTTGTATGCTGTTCTAGCTACTGGTGGATAAAAGGAATCTTATCTTGCAACTTACAAGACGAAGAAGAAGAAATTAATTAATTAAAAAAATTAAGATGTTAAGGATTTCTCAATTTCACCTTTAAAGAGTTCAAGTGCGTAATGGGACATTATATATATATATATATATATATATATATATTAGAAAATTGGCTGCAAAGTCACAAGATCAGACATAAATTTGAATTTCAAATTTAAATGAAATTCAAAGTGTATGGGTAGCTATAATTCCTATCTCAATCCAAGCTTCAAAGGAGGTTTCACTCAAGAAGACTACTTATAACCACCAATGAATATAATGTTTGGGAGTATCATTTCCAAACAAAAACAATTAGAATTATATAAATGCATAATTATAGTTAACTGCTTCTATGAAAATAGGTATGGCTTTGAAGACCAAGTCATGAATTTTAATGCCTTCAACACTCTATTTTCCCTTGTCCATTTTCTAAAGATTAAAGCAATGACTTAATTTGTCATTTTTAATTATAAAATTTTAATAAAAAAATTTAAGAATTCATTGACACACCTACATATTAGGTCAAATTTCCACACCATTTCTTGGGGTGGGTTGGTTTGGGTTGAAAACTACACCACCCATCAAGTGGTGGGGAAAAAAAACAGTGATTTAGATTGCTAATTGCTATGCGTTAAGCCATGAACTCTCTTTGGAGTCATGGAATACATGCCCTACTGGCTATTAATTTTTTCTGTCTGAAGGAAAAAAAAATAAATAATGAAGCTGCAGTAGAGAATCTGAATTGATAAAGAATAATGAAATTTCAGCGCCTTCGGGCCTAAGCTTAAGGAAGTTTAGTTTGGCTCAGTTAAGTTTGCAAATAAAGTGTAAATGGTATATAATGATATACCACCTTTTGGAAGAAATTTGAAAGAGTTCTATGGACGTAAATGGACACTCTTTTAAATTTCTTCCAAAATCACTCTATTTTTACTCAGTTTATTTTATATAATGATAAATGACATTCAAATTTTAAATATCTTAATTAAAATTAAAATATATCTACTTCTAATTAGAGGAGTATCTCCATCAGAATAGAGCCACCAAGACTGTGATTAATAACATAATAAGCCTTCATTCGCATGCGGCAATGGTAGACCAAATTCTTTGGTGCATAAAAATTAAAGTTAAACATATTTTCTGGCTTGCTTTTCTTTGATTATTAGACATATCAATCAACTTCTAATTTGTATGATGAGTAAACTCTATTTTTCATCATATTCTACACGATTCTTTATACATAACAAGTAGAATTTATATTCTATGACCTTTATTTCCACAAGCATTTAATTGGATGGATTCTCAAGTTTGACATATCAATCCACTTCTAATTTGAATGATGACTTAAGTCTATTTTTCACCATATTCTACACCATTCTTTAGGCAAAACAAGTGGAATTTAATTTTTATGACATTTATCTCTGCAAGCATATAATTAGACGGATTCTCCAGTTTGACTTGGTTTTTCTTTGATTATTAGATAATATCAATCAATTTCTAATTTGAATAATGACTTAACTCTATTTTTCACCATATTCTACACCATTTTTTAAGCATAACAAGTGGAATTTAATTTTTATGATATTTATTTTCACAAGCATTTAATTTGATGGATTCTCAAGTCACTACTAGCATTTTTCTTTTTTACAATTAATTTTGATTGAAACTTAAAAATTCATAATTTTAGAGACGATTTTAATACTATTAAGCTTTGTCCTTTTAATTACAAAGGTTGATATTACCAACACATACGAGAAAAAAAAAAAAAAAAAAAAAATGATTCTTCTCCGATGTAAAGAGACCAAGCACAATACCATTAATGTCGTTCAAGAGGTTTACTGCTAAATAGATTATTCTATCAGTTATTTCAAATGTTATTGTACGCAATATTTCTAGATTTTATTTAAACATATAGTTAAATCCTTGAATTTTTTTTTTGATAAGCATATATATTATTAATCAAAAAGTCAAAACAAACTTAGCATGCCTTGACCATTAGACCTCCCTCGTACAACTTTTTATTGTATTAATTATCATTGAATTTCTTAAAATACATAAATGTGCAATTTCTAATTTTAGTATTTTAATTAATTAAAACGGATTGCACATAATCATAACATTTTACTCTATATAGATATCGGCCCATAATTTGTAGATTGATATATCATTAATTCTGTAATTTTCAAGACATTAATTAGAGCACTTAATTTTCTTAATTAATTAAAAAAATGATAAATGAATAAATTATGATATATATTAAAGATAGCCCTTGGACCAACTGAAGTGAGATCTTGACAAAGTTGCTGAAAGAGAAAATGTCCTCACCATCCAACTAACATTAAGCTAAAGTTCAAGTGTTCCATGACGCAAAATAGCTCCTAACCAGTTAATGTGACGTGTCACAAGGTAATGATTAGTTTTTTTTTTTTTTTTTTTTTTTTTAAGTATTCAAAGGAGGTCTGAAGACTATATAATATTTGGTGGATCACAAAGCAAGAGATAGCCCATTCTATTAAATAACTTTCACCATACAGGTGATAAACTCACAATTTGTACAATTAGGGAAAGTCTCGAGAACTTCTTGTTCCTTATCCCTTTAAACATAGTAATGAGCTGATTTAGGTAACTAATGCAAATATGTATGCATATGCTGTAGCAATTTCAAGTTTAGAGATTTTGATTTTAAGAAATTCGAGTGGTGGATTAGTTTTATAGTCTATTTTCTTTTTATTTTTAGGAAATATTTTATTTTTGGTTAATTGTGAAACTTTGAAATTTTGTAAATTGTAATGTTTATAATGTCTGTTATTTTAAAAAGTTAAAATATTTTAAATTTTTTCATATGAATTTCGGTTAATTATGTTATATTGATCTCTAGAATAAAACTCTTATCCTCATTAGAAGGAATCCATCAATGTATGAAGATAATTCTATAAAAAAAAATAAATAAAAATGAAGAAAATTCTAATAGTATTTTTAATGAAGTATTATTCTTGAGAAGTCAATGATTTTGATATAATTAAGTATTATACTACGTACTACATGTCGCTTCTACTATTGCTTAAAGCTTTGGAATTGTATATGCAATGCAATCTTCACTTGTGCCAGAAGATACAAAGAAGATGTGTTTCCTTCTAGCTATTGGTGGATAAAAGGAATCTTACCTTGCCAGTTACCCCACGAAGGAGAAGAAATTAAATGTAATGGAAGAATTCTTCAATAGTTTCAGTTTTCATTAATTTCTCCAAAATGATTATGTTATTGGCCATTCCAAATTTTTCATGTTTCAACTTTCACCTTGCACGCGCAAAGGATAATCATGGGCTGGAATTTGGGCTTTTAATCCAAATGTTACTAATCACTAATTGGTAGTTTATTGATTAGTTTATTAATATGTCCTTAATAATATACATTGAAAAAAATATCCATTAGTTCTAACAATAATTTGAAAGTTTAAGTTATTTAATTTTTAATGGAGCAGTATAATTGGAAAGTGTATTAGGAAAAAGTTAAACAAAATTTATTACCTTAACTTTATTAACTATATTTTCTTGAATTATGTAAAAATATAAGTAAGCCTATCTTATCTTTGTGGGACGAAGGGATTACAATTCAATTAAAGGAATTCAAAAAAATATTTTTATAAAATTTGTGTTTAAAATATATTTTAAAATGATAGAATTCTTTTGAGTTTTCTTAAAATAATAGGAGCAGGACGAGTAGGTAGGACAAGGTTTGTTTTCTCCTTTTCCGCACCTGCCTCATTAGGTATCAAGTGAAATGACCAAGGAGAAGGTAAAGTAGGAAGGGATTTCTTATTTTAATTCTTTAATTTTATAATAAATAAAAATATATACTTGTAATATATTATCATAACCTACAAATATACCTGGTTATGATCAATGGCATCCCAAATCTTGAAGGGGACCCTGGATAGACCTGGTGTGTGACCTCGGTGATTTCATTCAACTGAATAGCGGTAAGTCAATTGCACTTAATTAGGTTTGGTATAAGACAAATTTATTATCTTCATTTTTTTTAGAAAATGAATAAAGAGAAAAACAAAAACACAAAGACTAACAAAAGGACAACTTTCTGAAAGGTCGCATGCTGCAACAAATAAAGAATTCTACTATGAGCGTCTTGCAACCACATCAATCCAGCTAGAAAAGAATGTGCATAATGTGCCAGTCAATCAGCTCATAAGTTTTGGCCTCACGATAAATATGCTGAAAATGTAACTACTGATCCCTGTTCAACAAACGGCAAATATAGTCCAAGATTGATATATTGTAGCTCAAATTAGAAATTAAAATCTAACACAAGTTCCCAATTTTAGACATACAAAAACTTTCATTATTTTAAGAAAACTTACATGTGTAGAAAACAGAGACAGAGAAGCATAACAAGATAAATTTTTACATGATAGAACAATTGTGCTAGATTTGCCCACCCCTGTATCTTCATTTGGCCGCATCTTCTTAGTTATTCTTCACCTACCTAACAAGGTAGAAAATTCATAAAGAAAAAAAAGAATTGTAAGAAATTCATAGTAAATGGATAAAATCTTATAACAATCAGATCAAATATTGTGCTAATTAACAATAAGAATAATTTATTTCCTAAAAAAACAATTTAAATATATTTATATAAAAAGAGAAAAAAAAAAAAAGAAAGCTAATTAACCTAAGATTATATGCAAAGCAAGATATATCACGAAATAATACCTGTAAACACCAGTCACATTGAAAAGTTTCTCTTTGAACATCAATTGCTAAATCTTTTTAGCTTTCGATGCCTTTCACCTTCAACCATCCTCACAAACCATATAGGTTTTCTTGTTTTAAACACAACATATCCCATTACAACACCAAATATTACTCCACATCCATACCCTGCCAATACAGCTTTCCATCCAAATCCATTTTTAGACTTGGAATCAATTTCTTTTGATGATGTTGGTTGTTGCCTCTCCCCATTGTCACATTTTTCTAGCGGAAATCCACACAATCCCAAATTCCCTTCATATGAAGTGTTATCAAATGTGTTGAACTGCTTTCCTTCGGGTATAGGTCCTTCAAGTTGATTATGTGAAACCCGAAACACTTCCAAAAATGTCAAATATGTCAATTGCATTGGAATCCTTCCAACAAGAAGATTTGAAGAGAGGTCTAATGATTCCAAATTGCTCAAATTCCCCAATGATGTTTGAATATTGCCTGTGAGTTGATTGTGAGACAAGTTGAGCAACTTAAGTGATTTAAGTTTTCCAATTGACTGTGGGATCTCCCCTGTGAATTTATTGCCCGACAAATCAATGGATGTAAGAAGTGTTTGGATTTTCACCAACTCAATCTCTAAGCCTTTGAGAGTCAGACTCACAGAATAATCATAAGAGGAATAATTTGGTGCCCCCATGTATTTCATATTCAAATCAAAGATTATCATTGCCTTGAAATTATTGAAATACTCCGCAGGTAAAGGTCCGCTAAACGTGTTGTTGGAGAGGTCAAAAATTCGCAGCTTTGAGAATGAATAATTGGCAGAGGTCCCTTTCACCAAACCATGAAATCTATTGGATTTTAGAATTAGAATTTGTAGCTTCGAAAGTGTTTCCAGAAAATGGGGGAATGTGTCATCTATACTATTGTTTCCGAGATCTAAAATTTCCAAATTTATACAATTGGAGATGGAAGGTGGGATTCTACCTTGCAATTGGTTACCATTGAAGTTCAAATATCTCAAGTTGCTGCCTATAGAAAACGTTTCAAGGATGGTTCCATGGAATTTGTTCATGCCCAAGTGCAATACTGAAAGATTGTTGCTGAAATTTCCCAAACATTGTGGCATGAATCCGTTCAAACTATTGTTTGACAGGTCAAGAATTTCAAGAGAATTTAACTCGCAAACTGCAGAAGAGACTTCTCTTATCAATTTGTTGGATGAAAGAATGAGAACACTCAAGTTCACAAGTTTGAAAATTGAACTTGGAATTCGGCCATGTAACAAGTTGTTGGATAAATCGAGGTATACTAAACTTGAGAGCCTGCTTCCTTGGAAAGTGATGGGACCTGTAAAATTGTTTGTAGTTTGTAAAATAATTAGGAATTTGACCACTGAGATTGTTGTTTTAGAGGTCAAAAATTTGAAGTTGTTTAAGGTTTTCAAATGAGGAAGGAATCTCACCTCTAAAATTGTTATAGGAGAGATCCAATGATAAGACGACTTTAAGCCTCGTAAGTGAGGATGAAATTTGACCACTGAGATTGTTGTTGCTGAGGTCCAAAATTAGAAGATGTTTAAGGTTTTCAAATGAGGAGGGAATCTCACCATTAAAATTGTTATAGGAGAGATCCAAATTAAAGAGTTCCTTAAGGTTTCCAAGTGAGGATGAAATTTGACCACTGAGATTGTTGTTGTTGAGCCACAAAATATCAAGCTGTTTAAGGTTTTCAAAGGAGGAGGGAATCTCACCATTAAAATTGTTATAGGAGAGGTCCAATAAAGAGAGTTCTTTAAGGCTTCCAAGTGAGGATGGGATTTGACCACTGAGATTGTTGTTGTAAAGGTTCAAAGTATGAAGCTGTTTAAGGTTTCCAAATGAGGAGGGAATCTCACCATTAAAATTGTTATAAGAGAGGTCCAATGAATAGAGTTCCCCAAGGCTTCCAAGTGAGGATGGAATTTGATCACTGAGATTGTTGTTGTAAAGGTTCAAAGTATGAAGCTGTTTAAGGTTTCCAAATGAGGAGGGAATCTCACCACTAAAATTGTTATAAGAGAGGTGCAATGAATAGAGTTCCCCAAGGCTTCCAAGTGAGGATGGAATCTGACCACTAAGATTGTTGTTTTGGAGGTCCAAAATTTGAAGCTGTTTAAGGTTTTCAAATGAGGAGGGAATCTCACCATTAAAATTGTTATAGGAGAGGTCCAATGAGGAGAGTTCCTTAAGGCTTCCGAGTAAGGATGGAATTTGACCATTGAGATTGTTGTTGTCAAGGTATAAAGTATCAAGCTGTTTAAAATTTTCCAATGAGGATGGAATCTCACCACTAAAATTGTTATAGGAGAGGTCCAATAAAACCAATTTGGATAGATGACTGATATCTGGGAATTTCCCTTGCAATTGGCATTCGCTGAGTTTGAGAGATGTCAAAGAAGAAGACAAATTCATCAAGGAACTAGACCCGACCAAGGACATGTTTATTTCACTCAAGTCCAATTGCTGTAACTGGGTCAGGTTTTGAACAAGCTCGTTAAAGATAAACGTTTCAAGTATCAAATAAGGGTTCTTAGAAAGATCAAGCGAAACCAAAGCAGGCAGATAAGAAATTTCTAGTGGAATTTGGCCCTCAAAAACAGAGTAATTTAGGTTAAGATATGTTAAATTCAAAAATTGGCCGAACTGAGGTACAATTTGAGAGCGGTTGAAACGATTGTTAGAGAGGTCAAGCTTTTGGAGATGAGGAAGGAAGAAAAGAGTATTATTAGAATGAATGGTACCATAGAGCAAGCTAGAAGAAAGGTTAAGGCCAATTACATTACCCGTTTCTATGTCGCAAGTGACCCCATCCCACCAGCAGCAATCCGTGTCCTCTTTCCAAGACCCTGTCTTTGGATAAGGCTTGGGGTAAGGGAAAACCCAGGGAGAGGCATTACTTCTAATGGAAAAGGTTTTCTTGAATTGGAGCAAGGCAAGACTCTGGTCATGTTGACACGGCATGGCTGGAGAGGAGGAATTGAAAGAAAAAGGTGAAGAAGAAGCAGCTCGGAAATGCAAGTGAAACAAAAGGAAGCAGAGAAAGTGAGCAAGCCATAGTAGACTAGCCATTCTCCTGAAGTGGAAAGCTAAAGTTGAAAAGTTGAGTTACTAAAAAATCAGTGTAAGCATTTGGTATTTATAATCCGAATGAAAGAATTTTGGAGTTTGGAGGGAGTTTCCTAAAGTCTGCAGGCCGTGATGACTGAAGACCAAATAAGGAAGCAGATAAATGACTTGCTTTTCTTTTACTTTTCATTCTTCAACACTTATAATTGAGTTGGACTTTATACTAACAAAAAATATTTATTATTTTAAAAAAAAATTTCTTAACTCCTATAGTAGGAGACGTAACTGAATTTGCATTGCTCAAGAGTCCACAAAAGTTTAAATAATAACAGTAGTAATCTAATATACATTATAATGCTAAAATTGAGAACTAATTGTTATAAGTAAATGCCAAGTGGTTTAATATGGCATTAAAATTAGTAAATTAACTTTAATTAAAGGAATTGGGAATTAGGAAAATATTATTAGGAAAAAATAAATTATTATTATTTTATAAAATTCATTCTCCTTTTGCCTTTTCTTGTTTCTTAGTTGTATAGTTATTTTATGATTTGTTTGGATTGAGAGAAATGGAGAGAAGGGAAAAAAAATGATTTCTTCAATTCTTCTTGTTTAGACATTAAGTAGGATACAGAAAGAAGGAGAATAGAAATAAAATTTCATCTCTCAAATCCTTTTAATTAATTAATACAAAATATTTTCCTTCAAATTGGAGTGAAGTAGAAGAAAATGTAGGAATACGAAAATGTTATTCATATTAAATTTTCTTTCTTTTTTTTTTTCTCTTCATTTTTCCTATTAACTTCCTCTTTATTTCGCTGCACAATTAAGGATACAACAAAGGGTCATATACCAAATATAGATTTTGAAAGTTTAAAATATCCTCTTCCAGGTGCTTCAATTTCTTCTACATCCCTTTTTGACACTCTCCTTCCTTCATTCACTCATTCACAATCAAGGATTGACTAAGCTAAATATGAATTTGCTATGAGGAAAAAAAAAAAAAAATCTGCATTCGTCAGCCACCAGTCTTGCTCTTCCAAATGTGAAGGAGACTTTACATCAAGAAATAGTGTGATCAGTTTCAATCCAAGCATAGGCGTCAATGCCAATGCAGGGAGTTAATGACCTTAGCTAGTTCACTGTTCAAAGTCTAATGGTGCAATTGCTATCTCAATCCAAGCTTCAAGTCACGTCAAGATGACTTATAATTAGGGGTGTGCAAACGGTCAGTTCAGTTCTGAATCGAACCGAACCGATAAAACCGAAAACTGAAAATCAAAAATTTAAAAACCCGAATCGAACCGATTGATAAGAGAAAACTGAACCGAATCGAATCGATAAATTTCGGTTCGGTTCGGTTTTAAACCGATCAAACCGAAAATTATAAAATTTCATATTTTTAACATTAAATCTAAATAATAAAAACATAAAAACAAAAAAAATTAGAAATTAAAACTCAAAAATCTTTAGGTTCGGTTCGGTTTTCTTTGATTTCGGTTCGGTTTGATTCAGTTCGATTCAATTTGATTTGATTTTTTTTTATTTCCTATATATATTAATAATTTAGGTTCGGTTCGATTTTTTTGATTTTTTTATGAAAATAACCGAACCGAACCGATTAACCGAAATTATCAAAATTATAAATCGAATCGAACCGATTAAAATTTAAAACCGAACCGATTGAACCGAATTAATCGGTTCGGTTCGATTTTTCGGTTTAAACCGAAAACTGCACACCCCTACTTATAACCATCAATATGTTTGGAGTATCAATTTCCGTTGGGTTCACAAAAATAACCTTAAGTACACAAATATATGGTACTAATCAACTGCTTCAATGAAGACAATTGTGGCCGTGATGACAAAGGAATGGATTTTAATGGCTAAACACTCCGTTTTCTCTTGTCCATTTTGCAGAGATAAAGCCTATGACTTGACTTGTCATTTTCAATCAATTCATCTCTCTTCTTAATCCATTGAAGACTTGTAATTAGGGGAGTTTCTCCGTCGGAATATAGGCACTAAGACAATGATTAATAATATAATATATAAGTCTTTGTTCATATGTGACAATAGTATCTCAAATTCTTTGGTGAGTATAAATTAAAGTTAAACACATTTTCTGACTTTGCTTTTTCTTTGATTATTAGACATATCAATCAATTTATAAATTGGATGATGAATTCTTCTTTTTTATTATATTCTACACCATTCTTTACGTATAACGAGTGAAATTTAATTTCTATGACATTTATTTTCATAAGCATTTAATTAGATAGATTCTCAAGCCTGATTTTACTTTTCTTTGATTATTAGACATATCAATTAATTTCTAATTTGAATGATGATTTAACTTTATTCTTCACTATATTCTACACCATTTTTTTACGCATAACAAGTAAAACTTAATTTCTATGACATTTATTTCCACAAACATTTAATTAGATGGATTCTCAAGTCATTACTAGCATTTTTTTTTTTGGCAATTGATTTTGATTGAAACTTAAAACTTCATGGTTTTGGAGACAACTTTGGTACTATTAAGCTTAGCATAAAAATAATGATAAATTAAAAACTCAAGTATTTATATTTTTTTCTTTCATAAAGTATGATATGTATGAAAAATATCCCTTGGACCAATTGAAGTGAGATCTTGACAAAGTTGCTGAAAGAGAAAATGTCCTCACCTTCCAACTAACGTTGAGCTAAGTTCAAGTGTTCCATGATGCAAAATAGCTCCTAACCGGTTAATGTAGCATGTCACAAGGTAGAGATTAGGCCTTTTTTTTAAAAAAAAAAAAAAAAAAATTATTCATAGGAGCTCTAAAGATTGTATAATATTTGGTTGATTACAAAACAGAAGATAGTCCTTTCTATTAAATAACTTTCACCATATAGGTGATAACTCACAGTTAGTAATTAGGGAACGTCAAATTCGAAAACTTCTTATTTCTTATACCTTAAACATAGTAATTAGCTGATTTTTAGGTGATTAATGCAAATATGTATACATATGCTATAACAATTTCAAGTTTAGAGATTTTGATTTTAAGAATTTCGAGTAGTGGATTAAATTTTTAGTTTATTTTCTTTTTTTTTTAGTATATATTTTATTTTTGATTAATTATGAAACTTCGAAATTTTGTAAATTGTAATGTTCAAAAGTTTGTTATTTAAAATATTTAAATAGTTTTATTATATAAAAGTATAAATTTTTTTCATATCAATTTCAGTTTATTGTTGTTAGAATAATGCTTTTGAATTGCACGTAACCTTGTTTTACTAATTCAAAATTGGAATATTTCCTTGTCAATAATTAGTTCCTATTCTTTAGGAAACTGTTAGTCTTACTTGAGATTTTGTGGATCACGTAATCAGCTGCTAGGACTTAGAATTTTTATTGAATTTCTGTTATTCCAAGTTCTATATATGTAAGCTTGATGAATCAAATAAAATATATCTTCTGCTGCTATATTCTATTATTCTCTTCCATATATACCAACAATTGTCTTAAATTATCACTAGAATAAAACATTTATCCTCATTAGGAGGAATCCATCAACGTATGAAGACAATCCTATAAAAAAATAAAAAAAAAATGAAAATAATCCTACAAGTATTTTTAATTAAGTATTAGTCTTGAGTAGTAAATGATTTTGCCATAATTAAGTATTGTACTACTACATGTCGCTTCTAACCACCAATGCATATAATGTTTGGGAGTATCACTTCCAAACCAAAACAATAAGAAGTATATAAATACATAATAATAGTTGACAGCTTCTATGAAAATAAGTATGGCTTTGAAGACCAAGTCATGAATTTTAATGCCTTCAACACTCTATTTTCCCTTATCCATTTTCTAAAGATTAAAACAGTGACTTGACTTGTCATTTTCAATTATAAAATTTTAATAAAAAATTTTAAGAAATTCATTGACACACCTACCTATTAAGCCAAATTTGCATACCATTTCTTGGGGTTGGTTGGTTTGGGTTGAAAACTACACCACCCATCAAGTGGCGGGGAAAAAAACAGTGATCTAGATTGCTAATTGCTATGCGTTAAGCCATGAACTCTCTTTGGAGTCCTGGAATACACGCCCTACTAACTATTAATTATTTCTGTCTGAAGAAAAAAAATAATGAAGCTGCAGTAGAGTCGAAATCCCAATTGATAAAGAATTATGAAACTTCAGTGCCTTCGAGTCGAAATCCTAATTGATAGAGAATTAAGAAACTTCAGTGCCTTCGGGCTTAAGCTTAAGGAAGTTTAGTTTGGCTCAGTTAAATTTGCAAATAGAGTGAAAATGGTGAAATAGATTCATTCCTGTGCCAAGCCAAAGGCAAAGTGCACAAACTCCTTACCGCCTAGTAACTTCGTTGAATTTATTAGGTTATACAATAAAATATTGGTTTGTAATATATATATATATATATATATATATATATATATATATATATATATATATATATATATATATATATTTTATATAATAATAAATGACATTCAAATTTTAAATATCTTAATTAAAATTAAAATATATCTACTTCTAATTAGAGGATATCTCCTCTTCTAATTAGAGGATATCTCCTTCAGAATAGAGCCCCAAGGTTGTGATTAATAACATAATAAGCCTTCATTGGTATGTAGCAATGGTAGATCAAATTCTATTTTTTATCATATTCTGCACCATTCTTTACGCAAAACAAGTGGAATTTAATTTCTATGACCTTTATTTCCACAATCATTTAATTGGATGGACTCTCAAGTTTGACTTCGCTTTTCTTTGATCGTTAGACATATCAATCCACTTCTAATTTGAATGATGACTTAAGTCTTTTATTCACCATTCTTTAGGCCAAACAAGTGGAATTTAATTTTTATGACATTTATTTCCACAAGTGTATAATTAGATGGATTCTCAAGTTTGACTTGGTTTTTCTTTGATTACTAGACAATATCAATCAATTTCTAATTTGAATGATGACTTAACTCCATTCTTCTCCATATTCTACACCATTTTTTAAGCATAACAAGTGAAATGACATTTATTTCCACAAGTATATAATTAGATGGATTCTCAAGTTTGACTTGGTTTTTCTTTGATTACTAGACAATATCAATCAATTTCTAATTTGAATGATGACTTAACTCTATTCTTCTCCATATTCTACACCATTTTTTAAGCATAACAAGTGAAATGACATTTATTTCCACAAGTATATAATTAGATGGATTCTCAAGTTTGACTTGGTTTTTCTTTGATTACTAGACAATATCAATCAATTTCTAATTTGAATGATGACTTAACTCTATTCTTCTCCATATTCTACACCATTTTTTAAGCATAACAAGTGAAATGACATTTATTTCCACAAGCATTTTATTAGATGGATTCTCAAGTCACTACTATAGCATTTTTCTTTTTTACAATTAATTTTCATTGAAACTTAAAACTTCATAGTTTAAGAGATGACTTTATTACTATTAAGCTAAGCATTATTTGTCTTTTTAATTATAAATGTTGACATTACTAACACATTAAAAAAAAAAGAAAGAAAATTATTCTTCTCCAATGTAAAGAGAAGCACAATACCATTAATGTCGTTCAAGGTTCACTGCTAAATAGATTATTCTATCAGTTATTTTAAATGTTATTGTACATAATATCTCTGCATTTATTTAAATATATAGTTAAATCCTTGAATTTTTTTTATAAGCATATATATCATTAACCAAAAAGTCAGGAAAAACATAGCATACCTCGCTCATTTAAATCCTGGCCATTAGACCTCCCCAGTACAACTTTTTATTATATTAATTATCCTTGAACTTCTTAAAATACATAAATGTGCAATTTCTAACTTCAGTATTTTAATTAATCAAAACGGATTTCACATAATCATAACATTTTACTCCATATAGATATCACCCCATAATTTGTAGGTTGATATATCATTAATTCTGTAACTTTGAAGACATTATATTAGAGCACTTAATTTTGTTAATTAATTAAAAATAATGATAAATGAATAAATTTCTATATATATGAAAGATATCCCTTGGACCAACTGAAGTGAGATCTTGACAAAGTTGCTGAAAGAGAAAATGTCCTCACCAACAAACTAACATTGAGCTAAAGTTCAAGTGTTCCATGACGCAAAATAGCCCCTAACCAGTTAATGTAACATGTCACAGGGTAGTGACTACGTTTTTTTTTTTTTTTTTTTTTTAATTTAATTTAATTATTCATAGGAGGTCTGAAGACTATATAATATTTGGTAGATCACAAAGCAAGAGATAGCCCGTTCTATTAAATAACTTTCAACTTACGGGTGATAAACAAACAATTTGCATAATTAGGGAAAGTCTCGAGAACATCTTATTCCTTATACCCTTAAACAATTTAGGTAATTGATGCAAATATGTATACATATGCTTTAACAATTTCAAGTTTAGAGATCTTGATTTTATGAAATTCAAGTACTGGATTAGTTTTATAGTCAATTTTTTTTTTAATTTTTATAAAATATTTTATTTGTGATTAATTGTGAAACTTCGAAATTTTGTAAATTGTAATGTTTAAAATGTTTTTTATTTTTATTTTAAATATTTAAATTTTTTAAATTTTTTCATATGAATTTCGGTTAATTATGTTAGATTGATCTCTAGATTAAAACTTTTATCCTCAATAGGAGGAATCCATCAATGCATAAAGACAATTCTATAAAAATAAATAAATAAAAATGAAGACAAACTTCACTTGTGCCAGAAAAATCATAGGCTGGAATTTGGGCTTTTATTCAAAATTTGTGTTTAAAATATATTTTAAAATGATAGAATTCTTTTGAATTTTCTTAAAATAATAGGAGCATGACGAGTAGGTAGGACAAGGTTAGTTTTCTACTTTTTTCCATCCCTGCCTCATTAGGTATCAAGGAGGAGGACCCAAGTGAAAATGGCCAAGGAGAAGGTAAAGCAGGAAGGGATTTCTCATTTTAATTCTTTAATTTTATAATAAATAAAATATATACTTAAAATATTTTATCATAACGTACAAATATACATCATATGAACACAAAAATTAAGGTAGATCGAGGTGGAGATGGAGGCAGGAAGCCTTAATCTCATCCTTGCCCCATTACCATTAATGGAGTGGAATTTCTTTTTGATTGGGCTGCTCTCGTACTCACATTAGACCCATCCATAAGGGCGCAAATTGGGAGAGCCATGGTTATGATCAATGGGATCCCAAATCTTGAAGGGGGCCTTGGATAGACCTGTTTAAATATGGTTTGTGACCTCGTTGATTTCATTCAACTGAATGGCAGTAAGTCAATTGCACTTAATTAGCTTGGTTAGGTTTGGTATAAGACAAAATTTATTATCTTCATTTTTTCAGAAAAGGAATAGAGAGAAAAACAAAATAAAGTCATGCATGCTGCAACAATTAAAGAACCTACTCAGAGCCTCTTGCAACCGCATCAATCCAGCTAAAAAAGAATGGGCATAATGTGCCAGTCAATCAGCACATAAGTTGGCCTCACGATAAATATGCTGAAAATGGACCTACCGATCCTTGTTCAACAAATGGCAAATATAGTACAAGATTGATATATTGTAGGTCAAATTGCATTCGAAATAAAGGAATATACAGTCAGAATATAGCTCAAGAATAACAAAATAGAAATTAAAATCTAACACAAGTTCCCAATCTTAGACATACAAAAACTTTCACTATTTTAAGAAAACTTATATATGTAGAAAACAGAGACAGAGAGAAGCATAACCAGATAAATTTTTACATGATAGAACAATTGTGCTAGATTTGCCCCCACATTCACATGTGCTATGCATCTAACACTGTATCTTCATTTGGCCGCATCTTCTTAGTTATTCGTCACCTGCCTAACAAGGTAGAAAATTCAAAAAAAAAAAAAAAAGAATTGTAAAGAATTCATGGTAAATGGATAAAATCTTATAACAAGAAGATCAAATATTGTGCTAATTAACAATAAGAATAATTTATTTCCTAAAAAAACAATTTATGCATATTTATATAAAAAGAGATAAAAAAAAGAAAAGAAAAGAAAGCTAATTAACCTGAAATTATATGCAAGGCAAGAAATATCACGAAATATTACCTGCAAACACCAGTCACATTGAAAGTTTCCCTTAGAAGATTAATTGCTAAATCTTTTTGGCTTTCGATGCCCTTCAACTTCAACCATCCTCACAAACCATGTAGGTTTTCTTGTTTTAAACACAACATATCCCATTACAACACCAAATATTACTCCACATCCATACCACCTTGTCTGACTTTCCATCCAAATCCATTTTTAGACTTGGAATCATCTTCCTTTGATGTTGTTGGTTTTTTCCTCTCCCCATTGTCACATTTTTCTAGTGGAAGTCCACACAATCTCAAATTTCCTTCATATGAAGTGCTATCAAATGTATTGAACTGCTTTCCTTCAAGTATAGGCCCTTCAAGTTGATTATGTGAAACCCGAAACACTTCCAAAAATGTCAAATATGTCAATTGCATTGGAATCCTTCCAACAAGAAGATTTGAAGAGAGGTCTAATGATTCCAAATTGCTCAAATTCCCCAATGATGCTTGAATATTGCCTGTGAGTTGATTGTGAGATAAGTTGAGCAACTTAAGTGATTTAAGTTTTCCAATTGACTGTGGGATTTCCCCTGTGAATTTATTGCCCGACAAATCAATGGATGTAAGAAGTGTTTGGATTTTCACCAACTCAATCTCTAAGCCTTTGAGTGTCAGACTTACAGAATAATCATAAGAAGAATGATTTAGCGCCCCCATGTATTTCATATTCAAATCAAAGATCATCATTGCCTTGAAATTGTTGAAATACTCCGCAGGTAGAGGTCCGCTAAACATGTTGTTGTAGAGGTCAAAAATTCGTAGCTTTGGGAATGAATAATTGGCAGAGGTCCCTTTCACCAAACCATGAAATTTATTGGATTTTAGAATTAGAATTTGTAGCTTCGAAAGTGTTTCCAGAAAATGGGGGAATGTGTCATCTATATTATTGTTTCCGAGATCTAAAATTTCCAAATTTATACAATTGGAGATGGAAGGTGGGATTCTCCCTTGCAATTGGTTACCATTGATGTTCAAATATCTCAAGTTGCTGCCTACTGGAAACGTTTCAAGGATGGTTCCATGGAATTTGTTCATGCCCAAGTGCAATACTGAACGATTGTTGCTGAAATTTCCAAACATTGTGGCATGGAGCCGTTCAAACTATTGTTTGAAAGGTCAAGAATTTGAAGAGAATTTAACTCGCAAACTGCAGAAGAGACTTCTCCTATCAATTTGTTGGATGAAAGAATAAGAACACTCAAGTTCACAAGTTTGAAAATTGAACTTGGAATTCGGCCATGTAACAAGTTGTTGGATAAATCGAGGTATACTAAACTTGAAAGCCTGCTTCCTTGGAAAGTGATGGGACCTGTAAAATTGTTTGAAGTTTGTAAAATAATTAGGAATTTGACCACTGAGATTGTTGTTTTAGAGGTCCAAAATTTGAAGTTGTTTAAGGTTTTCAAATGAGGAAGGAAACTCACCTTTAAAATTGTTATAGGAGAGATCCAATGATAAGACGACTTTAAGCCTCATAAGTGAGGATGAAATTTGACCACTGAGATTGTTGTTGCTGAGGTCCAAAATTAGAAGATGTTTAAGGTTTTCAAATGAGGAGGGAATCTCACCATTAAAATTGTTATAGGAGAGATCCAATTTAAAGAGTTCCTTAAGGTTTCCAAGTGAGGATGAAATTTGACCACTGAAATTGTTGTTGCCGAGGTCCAAAAGTAGAAAATGTTTAAGGTTTTCAAATGAGGAGGGAATTTGACCACTGAGACTGTTGTTGCGGAGGTGCAAATTATGAAGCTGTTTAAGGTTTCCAAATGAGGAGGGAATCTCACCATTAAATTTGTTGTCGGAGAGGACCAATGAAGTGAGTTCTTTAAGGCTTCCAAGTGAGGATGAAATTTGACCACTGAGATTGTTGTTGCTGAGGTCCAAAAATAGAAGATGTTTAAGGTTTTCAAATGAGGAGGGAATCTCACCATTAAATTTGTTGTAGGAGAGGACCAATGAAGTGAGTTCCTTAAGGCTTCCAAGTGAGGATGGAATTTGACCACTGAGACTGTTGTTGCGGAGGCTCAAAGTATGAAGCTGTTTAAGGTTTCCAAATGAGGAGGGAATCTCACCATTAAATTTGTTGTGGGAGAGGACCAATGAAACCAATTTGGATAGATGACTGATATCTGGGAATTTCCCATGCAATTGGCTTCTGCTTAGTTTAAGAGACGTCAAAGAAGAAGACAAATTCATCAAGGAACTAGGTGATGCATACATTTTGCATAGTCATTTAAGTTTAATTTCATAGCCATTTTATTTGATTATTAGTCACTTTTAGCTAATTTCATTAGTTATTTAGTTAGTTTTTCATAATTGTCAATTTTGGATTAATTTGTAATTTTTACTTTGTTTTGTAGGAAAAATGGTGTTTCTAAAGGACTAAAAAGAAATTTTGCCATTGAGGAGTGACTTCTACAGCCAAAGATGTCAAAAACAAGTTTTCAAGCTGAAATATGCATTGACCAAATTGTGCATAACTTGCCGTATAAGCTATGCAGATTTGCATAAGGAGAAAAATCACTGTTCCAATACCTACCGAATGGTGCATAAGGAGAGTGCATGGCTTATGCAGATTCACGCCTCCCTTATGCAATCTCACGGAAATGTGCATAACCTATGCGCCAAGTCATGCAGTTTCGCATAAGTGAACCAGAACTTAAAAGCGTATAAGGGAGTGCATAACTTATGCGATCCACTTATGCTGATCCACAAAGGTTTCATTAATGAGCTGGCAGAAGATTCCCTCAGAAAATTCCTCCTAGAACACACCATTTTAGGGCTCCATGTCAGAAAATGCTATAAATAGTCCCATTTCCCATTTTAGAAAGTGGGGGAGAAGGAGCAGAAAAGGAAAGAAAGAGGAGCAAAAGGGCAGCTGAAGAGTCACAAATCTCTCCCACACCATTTCCAATCAGATTTGGAGATTTCTTTCTTTTCTTATATTTTTCCTACATTTCTAGTGTTTAGTTTCTTGCTTCTTAGCTTAGATTAAAGCTTATTTTCATATAAACTCATATTATCTTGTAAACATTATGGATAGTAAGTAGTTTTATTTAGATTCTGGAGTAAGGGTTGTAATATTTGAGATATTTTGTGGATTTTGATTGGGTAATCCATATTTTGTGGTCTTAATGAGTTTTATTCATTTCTTGTGTGCTTAATGACATGCTTAGTGTAGGATCCCATTAAGTGATGTTCTTAATCCATGGTTGAGGCACCGAAAGGAGAAGGCCCTGTGATAGATAATCAAGAAATTGGACTTAATTAACTTAGACCTAGAAATAGGCTAAGGATTAAGAGGATTCACAGATTAATTAAAGAACTTAATGGGTCTTAATTAATTCTAACTCCACGAAAGTAGGATTAGATTGATTAAGGCACTCTTTGTCTCACTCGAAAGGGTATTCAAAGGATTTAAGAATTAATCTCCTTAAAACCCATAAGTTCCACAAGATTGGATAACCAATTTAAAAATCCCAAAATAGCTCGAATATGAAATCCCGAACTCCGGAATCGCCTTTTTATCATTGTTAATTTCTAATCGAATTTAATTACTTGCCATTTTTAATTTTTCCATATTTCAACTTGCTTATTTCAATTTGATGCAATTTTAGTTTAATTAATACATTGTTGAATATAATATTAATTTTGCACATATAGATTTCACATTCTCAATACCCATCAATTCATTACTTTAATTTCAAAAATACTTCAATTTAGTCAACTTTTATATCAAAAATTCAATCATTAACACAACTCCTCGTGGGAACGATATCTTTTCTATATTACTTGTACGACCCGTGCACTTGCGGTTGGGCCACATCAAGTTTTTGGCGCCGTTGCCGGGGAGTTGTTTGTTTAAGATTGAATTCTTGATTATTTTAGTTGTTTATAGTTTTATTTTTGTTATCTTTTCATTTTGTGTTTGTTTGTTCTTTTTCAGGTACTTTTAACCTTTTATGAGAAGAGCTAGAAGCACAAGTGACACATCCTTATTGTTCAATCCTGAAATAGAGAAATTTTGTAAAGCCAACAAGAAAGAAACCAGAAAAAGAAAAGAAGCTTTGAGGGAAACTGAAATTGAAGCAGACATGGCTGATGAAAGAATTAGAATTGGTGGTAATGCTAGAAATGATCGAAACAATGAAAATGCAGCCCATGGTGAAGAAGTTGTAAATGCTAATTTGCCTAGGGGAAGTATGATGGATCATGCTTTTCCTCGTTTTGATGACTTGAGAGAGAGCATAGCAAGACCAAGGATTGATGCAAATAGTTACAAGATGGATTTTGGAGTTCTTCAAATGATTCAGAATTCTCAATTTGGAGGACATCCTTCTGAAAATCCACACACACATCTGAAGAAGTTTGCTATGATTTTTGATATGTAAAAACAACCTGGAGTATCTAATGATGCAGCAAGATTGAAGCTATTCCCATTCTCTTTGAAAGATAGAGCATTGGATTGGCTTGATTCTTTACCTCACAACTCCATTACAAATTGGGAGCAACTCACTGATGCATTTCTTGCACAATATTTTCCACCTGGAAAAACTCAAGAATTGAGGAATCAAATGACAGCTTTCAGACCAAGAGAAGATGAAACTCTATATGAGTCATGGATGAGATGGAAAGAATTAGAGAGACAATGCCCACATCATGCCATTCCAAAATGGATGATAAACCAGAATTTTTACACAAATGTCACTCCTGCAATTAGAGGGATTATTGATGCTCAAACAGGAGGAGAATTATTATGAAGCATGAAGATGAAGCTTATGAGCTATTGGAGAAAATTGCAAAGAATACTCATCTTTGGAGTAGTCCAAGAGGACCAGCTCCAACTCAAAAAAGGCAAGCTGCTGGAATGTATGATCTTGATCCGTTCAACATGATTAATGCAAAATTTGATGCACTTACAAATGTTTTGGCTAAGAAGATGGAAGATTTGAGTATGTTGGTTAGTTCATCATCATCATCTGGAAGCTCACAACAAGTGGCTTATGCAGAAGGAACTACCAGCTATGGAGTAGACTATGGAGAGCAAGCTGCCTATGTTGGTAATTATGGAAACAAGCAAATGGGGAATCCTTACTCTCAAACTTATAATCCAAATTGGAGGAATCATCCTAACTTTTCATGGGGAAATCAGCAAAGTCAAGTCTCAAATCAGAATTTTCAGCCACAACAGCAACAAGGAATCCCATATCAGCAAAATAGGCAACCATTGCCTAATTTTCAGCAGAAAAATTTGAATCCTCCACCAAAACAGCAAGAACAAAGTTCCACCACAGAAGCTTTATTACAACAGATTCTTGCTAACCAAAATAAGCATGATGAGGAGATGAGAGAGATGAAAGCAAGGCTAGAACAGATGCAAACACATAACAGAAAGCTGGAAAATCAGATTGCACAACAAGCATCTTCCTCAGGTACCAAGTCTTTTGGAAAACTTCCAAGTCAACCAGAAAACCCAAGAGAGCAGTGTCAAGCTATTACTTTAAGAAGTGGGAAAGTTGTAAATAATGATAATAGTGAAAAAAATGAGAAAAGTGAAAATAGTGAGAAGAGAGAAAATGAGAAAGAAACTGATGAGAGTGAAAAACAAGAGAGTGCAGAAAAATGTAAAGAGAAAATTGAAGAGAAGGAAGAGAAGTATATACCTCCAGAGCCTTACAAGCCACAACTTCCCTTTCCACAAAGATTTCACAAAGCCAAGCTTGATAAGCAATTTGGAAAGTTTTTAGAGGTTTTGAAGAAGCTATACATAAATGTGCCTTTTATTGATGCTCTTTCACAAATGCCCTCTTATGCAAAATTCTTGAAAGAAATTCTCTCAAACAAGAGGAAACTTGAAGACCATGAAACTGTAGCTTTGACAGAAGAATGTAGTGCTATCCTCCAAAGGAAACTTCCTCCAAAGCTCAAGGATCCAGGGAGTTTTTCAATTCCATGCCACATTGGGGAATCATGTTCTACAAAAGCTTTATGTGATTTAGGGGCTAGTGTTAGCCTTATGCCCCTTTCCATTTATGAGAAGCTCAATATGGGAGATCTAAAACCAACCCACATTTCTCTTCAGTTAGCTGATAGATCAATTAAGTATCCTGAAGGGATTTTGGAGAATGTGCCTCTGAAGGTTGGAAAGTTCTATATACCTGTTGACTTTGTCATCTTGGACATGGAAGAGGATTCTAATATTCCAATTATCTTGGGAAGACCCTTTCTAGCTACAGCAGGAGCATTGATTGATGTTAAGGGAGAAAAATTGACTCTTAGAGTTGGTAAGGATCAATTGGTTTTCAATATTAATAACACTATGAAGAAGCATCATTCTGAAGCTGATACTTGCTTGAGAGTTGATATTATTGATGAGCTGGTTGAAGAACACTTCAGAAAGAAATATCCAGAAGATCCACTTCAAAATTGTTTGGTTCATGGAGGAGGCATAGACTATGACAACCCTCGTGTGGCTGCATATGCTCAACATTTAGAGGGTAGTCCGCCATTCATTTCTGCTCCAGTTTTTCAACTCACACAAAAGGAAAAAGCAGAATCTAAGCAACCATCATTCAAGGAAGAAGATGCACCTAAGGTAGAACTTAAGCAACTTCCTTCTCAGCTCAGGTATGAATTTCTTGGCACCAATAACACTTATCCAGTAATTGTAAATGCAAACTTGAGTACCTTAGAGGCTGATAAGTTGTTAAGAGTGTTGAGGCAATTTAGGATAGTCTTAGGATATACCATAGATGACATTAAGGGAATAAGCCCACACTTTTGCATGCACAGAATTATTTTGGAAGAAAATTGTAAGCCATCTATTGAACATCAGAGGAGGTTGAACCCAAATATGAAAGAAGTTGTTAAAAAGGAAATTTTGAAGTTGCTTGATGCAGGGATCATATACCCTATCTCAGACAGTACTTGGGTGAGCCCAGTACATGTTGTCCCAAAAAAAGATGGAATGACAGTGGTCAAAAATGAAAATAATGAATTAATTCCCACCAGAACAGTGACTAGTTGGCGAATGTGCATAGATTACAGAAAATTAAATGTTGCCACTAGAAAAGATCATTTTCCACTTCCCTTCATTGATCAGATGTTAGAAAGACTAACTAGGTATTCTTATTTTTGCTATTTAGATGGATATTCAGGTTTTTTTCAAATCCCTATCCATCCAAATGATCAAGAGAAAACTACTTTTACTTGTCCATATGGAACCTTTGCTTATAGGAGGATGCCATTTGGGTTGTGTAATGCACCAGCCACTTTTCAAAGGTGCATGATGGCAATCTTCTCAGATTTCATTGAAGACATAATGGAGGTTTTTATGGACGACTTTTCTGTTTATGGATCTTCATTTGACATATGCTTGGCTAACTTTTCTAAAGTTTTGCGATGTGCGAATCGACCTTGTGTTAAACTGGGAAAAGTGTCATTTCATGGTTCAGGAAGGGATAGTGCTTGGACATTTGGTGTCTAATAGAGGAATAGAGGTTGATAAAGCCAAAGTTGAAGTGATAGAGAAGATGGCTTCTCCTACCAATGTCAAAGGAATTCGAAGTTTTCTAGGACATGCTGGGTTTTACAGACGCTTTATCAAGGATTTTTCTAAAATAGCCAAACCTTTGTCTGATTTGTTAAGTCACGACATACCATTTGTATTTGACCAAGAGTGTTTGGATGCCTTTTGCAGGTTGAAGCAAGCTCTTATCACTGCACCAATCATGCAACCACCTGATTGGTGCCTACCTTTTGAAATTATGTGTGATGCTAGCAACTATGCAATTGGAGTTGTTCTTGGTCAAAGAAAGGACAAAAAGGCTTATGCTATTTATTATGCTAGTAGAACACTGGATGAGGCTCAAACAAATTATGCAACAACTGAAAAGGAATTTTTAGCAATTGTCTTTGCATTGGAAAAGTTCAGACCTTACATAATTGACTCAAAGGTGGTTATATTTTCAAATCATGCAGCCATCAGGTATTTGCTCCGTAAAAAGGAGGCTAAACCCAGGCTCATTAGGTGGATTCTGATGCTACAAGAGTTTGATTTAGAGATTAGAGATAAGAAGGGAGCTAAAAATGTAGTTGCTGATAATCTTAGTAGGTTGAAATTGGATGATGAAGAAATGGATGAAGTCCCTATTGATGAGTTTTTCTTGGATGAACAACTTTTCTCTCTTGTTGCTAAACTACCATGGTATGCAGACCTTGTGAATTATCTATCTTGTGGAGTTTTACCTCTAGGTATGACATGGCAACAAAAGAAAAAGTTTTTGCATGAGGTGAAGTCTTATAGATGGGATGATCCTTTACTCTTTAGGAGATGCTGTGATGGTTTAATAAGGAGATGTATTCCTGATGATGAGACACAGAGTATTATGCATCATTGCCATGCTTCTGATTATGGAGGACATTTTGGAATCTCTAAAACAGCTAGTAAAATTTTGCAAGCTGGTTTCTTTTGGCCAAATCTTTTTAAGGATGTGAGGAAATTTGTGTTGGAATGTGATAAATGTCAAAGGAGTGGAAATTTGTCAAAAAGAGATCAAATGCCCCTAAATGATATTCTTGAAGTGGAATTATTCGATGTTTGGGGAATAGATTTTATGGGGCCATTTCCTCCTTCATTTGGTAATAAATACATCCTAGTTGGAGTTGACTATGTGTCAAAGTGGGTGGAAGCTATTGCAACTCCAACTAATGATGCTAGAGTGGTAGTGAAATTCTTAAAGAAATTTGTCTTGAGTAGATTTGGAGCTCCTAGGGCTGTAATTAGTGATGGGGGTTCCCATTTTTGCAATAAGCAATTTGAGAGCTTAATGAGGAAGTATGGTGTAGTGCACAAGATAGCTACCCCATACCACCCTCAAACTTCAGGACAAGTTGAAATTTCTAACAGAGAACTCAAGCATATTTTGGAGAAAACAGTGAACAATTCTCGGAAAGATTGGTCTATCAAACTAGATGATGCTTTATGGGCATATAGGATTGCCTACAAAACCCCTATAGGAACTACTCCCTTTAGGTTGGTGTATGGTAAGTCTTGTCATTTACCTGTGGAGCTAGAACATAGAGCATATTGGGCCATTCAGACCTTGAATTTTGATCTTAAGCAAGCTGGTGAGAAAAGGCTATTGCAACTTAATGAGCTTGAAGAATTGAGGATGGATGCTTATGAAAGTGCCCGTATTTATAAAGAAAGAACCAAAGTTTGGCATGATAAGCATCTTAGAAAAAAGGAATTTAAAGAAGGTGATTCAGTTTTATTGTTCAACTCAAGATTGAAATTGTTCCCTGGAAAACTTAAATCAAGGTGGACTGGTCCATATAGAGTTTCTAAGGTTTTCCCTTATGGAGCAATTGAAATTTGGAGTGAAAAATCTGGGAATTTTAAGGTCAATGGGCATAGATTGAAACATTACATAACTGGAGACCCAATAAAAGGAGCAAGCTGTTACAAGCTCTCTAATCCCTCACCTCTTTTCAGTGAAATTCATGAAAAGTCCAGCTAAGGACTATAAATTAGCCCTCTTGGGAAGCATCCCAAGTTCTTTTATTTTCCTTTTTGTTGATTTACTTTTATTTTCATTGCTTTTGTTTTTATCTTGAATCTCCCCAAATTCAATTTTTGACATTGTTGAATTTTGTCCCTTGTAGATGTATTTCAATGAAGAAAGGCTGGTGAACTGCTGGGGAGTGACCCTTAACTGATATTTTATTCTTCAACACTCCCAAAATTGATTGATTTTTGCTGCATAACCTGTGCAGGTCTGCTACCTAGTTTATGCAGAGAGGAAGAAGAAATTCTGCAGCAAAGAGGGTGTCTGCAGCAGATGACTTATGTTCTTGGTGAGGTTGGGTGTGTAACTTTTAAGTATATGTGCTTTTAATGTTAATATGGTGGTAAGTGGGTCATCTTTGTAGTTTTGAGCTTATTTGGGATGTGAGATTTAAGATGGACATGCTGCATTTTCTTGGCATGACTTGGGGAGTTCATCATTTGTGGATTAATGCAACTTTATGCAGATTTTATTGAGTTTTAATTTGCTAAATGTTGATTTGCAGAATTTGAGTCAAAATGGCATGGGTTACAAATGCCTTTTATGCAGGATTCACTTTTACAAGCATGTGTGATGTAATTTTGATGGATTTTGTATATATTGATGTGTTTTTGGTGATAATTTCTCATGATTTATGCTTAATAGAATTATATTTCTTCATTCTAGGGTATTTTTCACACTTGCAAATCATTTTCCATTGCAATCTCAATCTTGTTGAATTGTGCATAAGCAACTGCATAGCTTATACAATCCTGCATAACCACAATTCTTGCCATTTTCATCTCTGTTGCAAACTGCATAAGGTAGTGCATAGCTTATGCAACTCTGCATAGCCACATTTTTGTCAAATTTCATACCTATCGAGACTTGCATAAGCAGGGTGCATGACTTATGCACATTTGCATGACTTCAAATCCTGCATTTTCTCTCTCTGCCGAAATCTGCATAAGGGGAGTGCATAACTTATGCACTTCCGCATGACCGAACTCTCCAAAAATCAAAACCTGCCGAGAGGTGCATAAGCAGGGTGCATAACTTATGCACTTCTGCATGACTTCAAATCCTGCATTTTCTCTCTCTGCCGAAATCTGCATAAGGAGAGCGCATAACTTATGCACTTCCTCATGACCAAAAACTCTGAATTCCAAAATCTGCCGAGAGGTGCATAAGCAGAGTGCATAGCTTATGCACAACTGCATGACCACATTTTCCAAACTCTAAAATCTGTCGAGACCTGCATAAGGAGGGTGCATGACTTATGCAATTCTGCATAACCACAAACCCTGAAAATCAAAACCCACTGAGAGGTGCATAAGCAGAGTGCATGACTTATGCACTTCTGCATGACCACCAACCCAAAATTCCAAAAACTGCCGAGAGGTGCATAAGCAGGGTGCATAAGTTATGCACACCCATTAATCCCCTTATGCAGTCTTACACAACCAAATCCAAAATTTTCTTCGGCTCTCATTTTTCCCACCTCCCGTCTTTTCTGATCACGACCGTCCGTTCACTCCCACTTATTTCGGCATTATCTCTTTCCCTTCTTCTCCACGCCTATTTCCACCGCCTTAACACTAATCTCTTCTTGCATTTTTCTTTCCTCCCTCACCTACTCCATCTTCACCATCAGGAACCATGGAGTCGCCTCCCCATTCCCCTCAAACTTCTCCTCTCCAAGTTTCGCCATTGTCAATGCGACCTCCGAACCCTAATTCCCCTCCACAAGAGACACCCCCACCACCTTCCACAGCCACCTACAAGCGGAAAATTAGGTCGAAATCTACGCGACCCATTGCTTATGTACCTCCTCTCTCAAAACGTAAAGAACCACCCACCACCCCAAGGTCAGAGCCTCCACCCAAAAATCCAAAAACTTCAGCCTCCACACCCTCTTCCAGCAAAAAGCAAACATCAGTAGCATCCCAGGTATCAAAATTACCCTGGCCCCTTCAGGATACAACTCACAAGGCAACCTTTAAGAGACTTAAAGAGAGGAGGGTGCAACCCACTAGGTATATTTCTGCAGACTCTCTCCAGTCACTTGGTTTATTTGACAATGTGGTTGCCTATCTAGATGGTATGGGTTGGATGGAATTTGTGCACAAGCAAGAAATTGTTTATCCAGCTTTAGTTTTGGAATTTATCTCCTCATTCTCTGCCACCCTGAAATTGCATGATGTAGATTTTAAGCCAACTATGAAATTTAGATGTTTGGGGCAAAATAGAGAGTTATCATTGGATCAATTTCATAGCATTCTTGGGTTTGATATTGATGGGCTATTTAGAGTGCCATATACAGGGGTAGAGGTAGCAAACAAGGGTATTTGGAATGCTGCTCAATTTTGGAGAATTATCACAAACCAACCTCAGACTTTTTCTCACGTGCGATCAAAACCTCTCAAATACTTGGCCCTGCACTTAGGTTTATTCATAGACTGATTGCTAGCACTATCTTGGGCAGAGGGACTAGTTCTGGTGCTGTGGGGAAATCTGAATTATTCATGTTATGGTGTGCTTTTCACAAGGTCAAGGTTTCTCTTGGTTATTTCTTTTGTGAGCATGTGTTGCATATTGCCACTAAATCCATAGGTGACATTGTCTTGGGTGGGCTCATAACTGTCATAGCCAAGCATTTTGGTTTTAATCCTGAAGAGCATCCAATACCAGCACTTGTAGACACCTTATCTTTTGATGCTACACACCTATCCAAAACAGGATTCAACCTGCCACATTCTGACATTGCACAACCAGCAACAGAAACTGAACCCATTGCACAACCAGAAGCCCAACCTGTCCCATCACCCCACAAAGACTCTCATCGAACCTACCCCACCCCCTCAATCTGCACAGGACACCCCAGCAGCTTCTGCACAGCCCGCACCTTCTACAGCTGAACCCTCCTCATCCACAGCCCCTCCTGCATTCAACACTAAAGCCTTATTCACCTATCTTGAAAGGCTTAATGATGATATATACTTTGTGGATAGGAAGCTTGACACTGGTCTTGATACCCTAAAGGATCGTCATGATCAACTATTTGACCTTGTCATGGAAACCAGGGACAAGCAGAAAGAATTGAAGGAGATGATGAAGAAACTCATGATTTTTCTGGGAATGCCACCTCCACCTCCAGCACCATCATTTTGACAGCAGCCAGATGCAACCAGCCCCTTAGCAACATCTATGGACAAGGGCAAAACAATAGAACTAGATTAGTTTTTGTTTTACTTTTGTTCAAACTTGTAGGACTTTTTCTTTGTAAATATGTTCAAACAATTATAGTTTGTTTTGAATTCTGTTAGTTTGTTTTGAATTAGTTTGTTTTGAATTCTTTTTTTCTTAAAGTTCTATTGGATGGCCATGACATTAGTTTTTCATTGATTTTCATTGCCTTTACTGCCCTTTTGTGCATAATTGTCCATACATTGTATATTTTTGCATGCTTCTACTGGTGGTTGCACATTTTTCCTTGCTAATCATCATGCAGCAGCTTTTGAATATACTGCACAGGCTGTGAATTCCCTTATGCAAATATTTTGCATAGCCTGTGCAGTCCTCTATGCCACTCATGCAAGAACTGCATAAGCTATGAATCCCTTATGCAAATATTTTGCATAGCCTGTGCAGTCCTTATTGCCACTCATGCAGAACCGCACAGCTTATGCACCTCCCTTATGCACTTGTTCTGGACAATACTTTTTTCTGCATAACCTGTGTAGCTTCTTATGCATCCCCATTATCTCTTGAATTCTCATCTGCTCTATACCAGGTAACTCTTTCTTTTTGCTCTTAACTTTCACAATTCCTGGTAATTATTACTTGCTTTGAGTTTTGGTAATATACTGCTTGAGACATTGAGGGCAATGTCTAATTTTGAGTTTGGGGGTGCACATTTTGATTTTTGCTTCATTTTTCACATTTTGAGTATAAGAGCATCTCATCCCATTCCATTTACATATACTGTAAATATTTTACATATACATCCATACATACATATACATTACACATTTACACACACATTATACACCATTTAGAATTGTATACATTACACACAAATAGACAAATAGATTTCCTCCATTTAGTTAATGCATTATTCATTTTTAGGAATCATGCATCATGCATTAAAATCTTTTGCCAAATCCCTTGAGTATTGAAAATGTGCCTATGAGAGTAATTTGACTTACCTTTAGCTGGGTTTGTGGATTGAAAGTTTTCCAAGAGGTGCAAGGTTTTGAAGTGTCTATCCCTTGCCTATATCTTCTTAGCCAAAAAGCCACCCAACTAGTCCTTTAGAGATTGGAGTGTTTAGAGGGAATTATTGGATATAAGGTAGTCAAATGATGTCTCACCAATCCTAGAACAAATTTTCTAAACCTTTTAAGGCGAAATACCAGCTTGTACTTGAAGAGAGAGATGATTAGGCATTCTTTGATTTAAAACCTTCTCATTTTAAACATTTGGCCCTTTTTCCCAATTAAAATTTATCCTTGCAAACCCCTTTGAGCCCTTTTTATCTCTAATTTTTCTTGAAATCCTTATTGTTACCTAGCCAATGAACCAAACACTCCAACCCTTTTCATGAGAATAATTATTTACAACATTAGGTACATATATATATATAAAAAAAAGAGAAAAAAATACAATAAAAGGGAGAAGAAATGCTTGTCATCTTGTAAAAGTGCTAGTATATGTGCTTTTCACCATTGTCATTCAAAATGAAAGAAATCCACCCAAAGTATTAAAAGAAATGAGTTTGGGGGTGGCAAATTTTAGGGACAATCATCAAAAGAAAATGAATCAAAATGTCCCTCCATTTTTATGTGTTTTGTAAACTATGCTAGCACTTGACAATCCTCATTGTGTATTTCTCTCCCCCATATAAATAAAAAAAAAAGAAAAAATATAATAAAATAAGAAGTGTACCTTATGTTGTCAAGATTGAAGATATTCTCATGCTTTGAATCCTTTTTACCCATCTTTCTTCTTAGCCTCATTTTGAACCCCATGGCCCCATTACATCCCTAAAAAGACCTTTGATCTCTTGATAGTATTTGCTACATTAGTGGAGATAGGAGTAGGGAATTTGCCTATGGGATTGGAAATCTATCCATTCATTTATTCAATTCCATCATTCTATATAGAGACACTTTGGTTATTGATTGTCCTAGAATTCCTTTTGAGCATAACTCTCTCTTTTGATTGGTTGGTTTGGGAATTTTGAATGATAATTGACTTGATGGCTAAGTGGTGAAAACTTGGATAAGCATTAGATTCTTTGCATTTTGGAGGATGGGTATATGGATTGTTGGTATGGCTAAAGGGGTGTTAAGTTACTTTAATAGGTGATTTTCATAGCTCTTTGGATAAGGCACCCCTAAAAATTGCATCATATTTTAAAGTTTGCTTGAGGACAAGCAAAAGCTTGAGTTTGGGGGTATTTGATGTATACATTTTGCATAGTCATTTAGGTTTAATTTCATAGCCATTTTATTTGATTATTAGTCACTTTTAGCTAATTTCATTAGTTATTTAGTTAGTTTTTCATAATTGTCAATTTTGGATTAATTTGTAATTTTTACTTTGTTTTGTAGGAAAAATGGTGTTTCTAAAGGACTAAAAAGAAATTTTGCCATTGAGGAGTGACTTCTACAGCCAAAGATGTCAAAAACAAGTTTTCAAGCTGAAATATGCATTGACCAAATTGTGCATAACTTGCCGCATAAGCTATGCAGATCTGCATAAGGAGAAAAAATCACTATTCCAATACCTACCGAATGGTGCATAAGGAGAGTGCATGGCTTATGCAGATTCACGCCTCCCTTATGCAATCTCACGGAAATGTGCATAACCTATGTGCCAAGTCATGCAGTTTCGCATAAGTGAACCAGAAACAGCCGAAAACTGTATAAAGGACTACATAACTTATGCAGTCCACTTATGCAGTCCCACAAAGGTTTCATTAATGAGCTGGCAGAAGATTCCCTCAGAAAATTCCTCCTAGAACACACCATTTTAGGGCTCCATGTCAGAAAATGCTATAAATAGTCCCATTTCCCATTTTAGAAAGTGGGGGAGAAGGAGCAGAAAAGGAAAGGAAGAGGAGCAAAAGGGCAGCTGAAGAGTCACAAATCTCTCCCACACCATTTCCAATCAGATTTGGAGATTTCTTTCTTTTCTTATATTTTTCCTACATTTCTAGTGTTTAGTTTCTTGCTTCTTAGCTTAGATTAAAGCTTATTTTCATATAAACTCATATTATCTTGTAAACATTATGGATAGTGAGTAGTTTTATTTAGATTCTGGAGTAAGGGTTGTAATATTTGAGATATTTTGTGGATTTTGATTGGGTAATCCATATTTTGTGGTCTTAATGAGTTTTATTCATTTCTTGTGTGCTTAATGACATGCTTAGTGTAGGATCCCATTAAGTGATGTTCTTAATCCATGGTTGAGGCACCGAAAGAAGAAGGCCCTGTGATAGATAATCAAGAAATTGGACTTAATTAACTTAGACCTAGAAATAGGCTAAGGATTAAGAGGATTCACAGATTAATTAAAGAACTTAATGGGTCTTAATTAATTCTAACTCCACGAAAGTAGGATTAGATTGATTAAGGCACTCTTTGTTTCACTCGAAAGGGTATTCAAAGGATTTAAGAATTAATCTCCTTAAAACCCATAAGTTCCACAAGATTGGATAACCAATTTAAAAATCCCAAAATAGCTCGAATATGAAATCCCGAACTCCGGAATCGCCTTTTTATCATTATTAATTTCTAATCGAATTTAATTACTTGTCATTTTTAATTTTGCCATATTTCAACTTGCTTATTTCAATTTGATGCAATTTTAGTTTAATTAATACATTGTTGAATAGAATATTAATATTGCACATATAGATTTCACATTCTCAATACCCATCAATTCATTACTTTAATTTCAAAAATACTTCAATTTAGTCAACTTTTATATAAAAAATTCAATCATTAACACAACTCCTCGTGGGAATGATATCTTTTCTATATTACTTGTACGACCCGTGCACTTGCGGTTGGGCCACATCACTAGGTGCAACCAAAGACATGTTTGCACCACTCAAGTTCAATTCTTGCAACTAGTTTAGGTTTTGAACAAGCTTTTTAAAATAAGTGCTTTCTTATATCAAATCATAGTTACCAGAAAGATCAAGTGAAACCAGTACAGATAGATGACTGATATCTAGGAATTTGCCATGCAATTGGCTTCTGCTTATTTTAAGAGACGTCAAAGAAGAAGACAAATTCATTAAGGAACTAAGTGCAACCAAAGGCATGTTTACACCACTCAAGTCCAATTCTTGTAACTGGGTTAGGTTTTGAACAAGCTTTTTAAAATAAGTGCTTTCTTGTATCAAATCATAGTTATCAGAAAGATCAAGTGAAACCGATGCAGGATAGATGATCGATATCCGGGAATTTGCCTTCCAATGAACAAGAATGGAGATTGAGAGATGTCAAAGAAAAGACAAATTCATCCAGAACTAGGTGCAACCAAAGACATGTTTACTTCACTCAAGTCTAATTCCGTGAATCGGGATAAGTTATGAACAAGCTTATTAAAAGTAGTGGCTTCAAGTATTAAATAATTGTTCCTAGAAAGATCAAGCGAAACCAAACCAGACAGATAAGAAATTTCTAGTGGAATTCGGCCCTAAAAAACAGAGTAGTTTAGGTTAAGATATGTTAAATTCAAAAACTGGCCAAACTGAGGTACAATGTGAGAGTTGTTGAAGTCATTGCAAGAGAGGTCAAGCTTTTGGAGATGACGAAGGAAGAAAAGACTACTATTAGAATGGATGGTACCATAGAGCAAGCTATTAGAAAGGTCAAGGCCAATTACATTACCTGTTTCTCTGTCACAAGTGATCCCATCCCACCAAAGAATCCGTGCCCTCTTTCCAAGACTCTGTCTTTGGATAAGGCTTGGGGTAAGGGAAATCCCAGGAAGAGGCATCACTTGTGATGGAAAAGGTTTTCTTGAATTGGAGCAAGGCAAGACTCTGGTCATGCTAGCACAGCATGGCAGCAGAGGAGGAATTAAAAGAAAAAGATAGAGAAGAAGCTTGAAAATGCAAGTGAAACAAAAGGAAGCAGAGAACGTGAGCAAGCCACAGTAGATAAGCCATTCTCTTGAAGTGGAAAGCAAAAGTTGAAAAGTTTGAGTTACTAAAAAATCAGTGTAACCATTTGGAATTTATAATCCGAATGGAGAGAGGAAAAATAATTTCTATATTATGAGTTATTGGTTTGCAATTCTGTAGGACGTGAAGACCGAAGACCAAAGAAGCAGACAAACACTCTTCTTTTTGTTACACTCATTTCATATAGGCATTTTAGGGTAGTTTTGCATCCATTTTGCCCTCATATTTTAGTGTATTTTATGTTTTTAGCTTTATTTTATCTTATTTATTAATTTTAGATACTTTATATTTGATTTTCGTAATTTTGTTGTTTTTGATAGGATTTTGTGGCAAATTGAAGATCAATGAGTGTAATAGGAAGTGATTTGAAGAAATTTGGAGTTCTTTAAGCATAGATGAAAGTTGAGGAAATCAAGCCTTGAAAGAGCAAGTTAGCCGAAATTTGCTTGAGACTTCGCTTAAGATCCTGCTTAGGGTAAAACGGCAGTGCTTAAGGTGCAGCACAAGTCAAGCATGAGCAAAAAAGTCTATTTTACTCTAAGTCTGCCGAGATTTGCTGAGGGTCTGCTTATCCTTAAGCAGACAGTGCGACCAGAAGCTGAAATTTGCTAAGAAGCTGCTTAGGGTTAAGCTGAACCCTAAGCAGACTGCCCAAAACGTGAAAAATGCTGCTGACTTGGATAATTTTACACCTCATTTCCTATCCACTCATTGGCTCTTATTTACTTTTAGGGCAACTTTTAGGGACCATATAAATTCATCATTTCCTAATTTTTGCCATAAGAGGAAAGGAAGAAAAGAAAAAAAGGAAAGAAAATTTAATAGAGAGAGAGAGGATTCGCCCCATCAAGTTTTTGGCGCAGTTGCCGGGGATTTTATTTTTGTTTGATATTGAACAATTGTTTGTTTGGTTAATTTGGGCAGTTTATTTTATTTTCTTTTTACCATTTTACTTTGAGAATTTGTTTATTTTGTTTTTCAGGTACTTTATTTTATGAGAAGGACAAAAAGTGAAGAAATCAATTTATTCTTTGACCTAGAAATAGAAAAGACAGCAAAAGCTTTAAGAGCAGAATCTAAGAGGAGAAAAGCTAAAATTAAAGCTCAACAACAACAAGAAAGAGCACAAGAGCAAGAGCAATTACAAGAAGAAATGGCCAACAACAATAACAATCGCTCTGTGAAGGATCATGCCTATCCTAACATTGGAGATTTCATGCCAAGTATCACAAGACCAAGGGTAGAAGCTAATAATTTTGAATCAAGCTCTGCACTCGGATGGTACAACAATCACAATTTGGAGGAAATCCAAGTGAAAGTCCACATGTGCATCTAGCACACTTTCTTGAGATCAGTGATATGTTGAAGATAAATAGAGTTTCTGATGATGCAATTCGACTCAGATTATTTCCTTTTTCTCTGAAGGACCGAGCTAGAGAGTGGTTACATTCTTTGCCATTGGGTTCTATCACAACATGGAATGAACTTTCTCAAGCATTTTTAGCTCAATATTTTCCACCAAGCAAGACAGCTAAGCTAAGAAATGAGCTGACTTCTTTCAAACCTAGAGATGATGAGAGCTTGTATGAAGCATGGGAGAGGTACAAGGATTTGCAAAGGAGATGTCCACATCATGGGATTCCTAAGTGGATGCTTGTTCAACACTTTTACAATGGAGTTTCACCTGCTATTAGAAGTACAATTGATGCATCTTCTGGAGGTGATCTTATGGAAAAATCTGAAGATGAAGCTTTTTCTGCTCTAGATAAAATTGCTTATAACAACTACCAATGGAGTTGTGAGAGGAATGAGATCAAGAAACCAGCTGGTATGTTTGAGCTTGATGCCATGAATATGATTAATGCTAAGTTTGATGCTTTGACAAGGAAGATGGACAAGCTAAGCATGAAAGTAGATTCTTCAGTTGGAGTTTCTAGTAATTCAGTAAAAGTTGGAGCTGCAAATGTCAATTGTGCAGCAGATTTTTCTGCACTTAATCAAGATTTTTCAAGTGAGCAAGTGGATTATGTGGGGAACTACAATCAAAGACCAGGTGGTAACCCATTTTCTGCAACTTATGACCCCAATTTCTCTTGGGGAGGTAGACAGGGGCAAAATCAAAATTTTCAACAACCTTCTGGGTATCAACAACATCAGAATTTTCAGCAGAATAGAGGTCCTCCTCCTGGAATTCCTAAACCTCAAAATGCACCTGCTCCACCTCTACCACAACAAGCACAACCAGACAAGACAGCTAGATTAGAAGCTATGATTGAAACTCTACTTGTGAGCCATCAAAGTCAACAAGAAATGATTTCTCAATTAGCATCTAAAGTGGATCAAATGGGAACACACAACAAAATGTTAGAGAATCAAATAGCTCAACAAGCTAGCTCTTCAAGTAACAAAGCATTTGGGAAGCTCCCTAGCCAGCCAGAAAATTCAAGGGAGCAATGCAAGGCTATTACATTGAGGAGTGGAAAAATATTGGAGAATGGAGATAAAAAGATTGAAGAGAAAAACAGAGAAGGAGATGAACAAACTGAAGCTGGAGTTAGAATTAGAGCTGAGAAAGAAAATTCAGTGGAAGAAAAAGGAAGTAAGGAGAGGGAGAGCAAAGAGGAAGAACCAAAATATGTTGCACCTAAAGCCTACATGCCACCTTTACCATTCCCACAAAGGTTTCAGAAAGCAAAATTGGATAAACAATTTGGGAAGTTCTTGGAGCTATTGAAGTCTTTGCATGTGACTATTCCTTTCACTGATGCTTTAGCACAAATGCCTTCTTATGCTAAATTTTTGAAGGAGATTTCATCCAACAAGAAGAAATTGGAGGAATTTGAGACTGTAGCTCTCACGGAAGAAAGCAGTGCTATTTTGCAAAATAAGCTTCCACCCAAACTGAAAGATCCTGGAAGTTTCTCCATACCATGTCACATTGGGGATATCAGTATAGATAAGGCTTTATGTGATCTTGGAGCCAGTGTTAGTCTAATGCCATTGTCTATCTATGAGAAAGTGAAGATTGGAGAAATGAAGCCTACTACCATCTCACTACAGTTAGCAGATAGGTCTATTAAATTTCCAATTGGGGTAATTGAGAATGTTCCTCTGAAAGTTGGAAAATTTTTCATACCAGTGGATTTTGTGGTATTGGAGATGGAGGAGGATGTACACATTCCTATTATTCTTGGTAGACCTTTCCTTGCTACTGCTGGAGCTGTGATTGATGTAAAAAATGGGAGGCTTACATTAGAAGTTGGGGAAGAGAAAGTTGAATTTAATTTGTTTCAAGCAATGAAAAAGAAAGATGATTCAAATTCATGCTTGAGAATTGATGTGATAGATGAAGAGGTCAGAGAAGTGCTTAAAAAGCAACATCCTAAAGATCCCTTAGAAGCTTGTTTGGTTCATAACATCAAAAAAGGGGATGAGATCGAAGAAGCTGCAGAATATGCTACAATTTTGGAAGGAAATCCACCTTTGCCTATGGCTGATATTGAAAAGATTGGGGACTTGAAGCAAGATACAACTTCATCATCAAAGCTTAAAAAAAGTGGAACACCTAAGGTAGAGTTGAAACCTCTTCCAACAAATCTCAGATATGCTTTTCTAGGTCAAAATTCTACATATCCTGTGATTGTTAGTGCTAAATTGACTAATTGTGAGGTTGAAAAATTATTAAGAGTTCTTAGAAAGCCTAGAAGGATAATTGGTTATACCATTGATGATATTAAAGGAATACATCCTTCTGTGTGCATGCATAGAATTTTGTTGGAAAATAATCATAAAGCCTCTCGAGAATCACAGAAGAGATTGAATCCAAATATGAAAGAGGTTGTGAAAAAGGAAATATTGAAATTTCTTGATGCAGGTATCATTTACCCTGTTTCTGACAGCAATTGGGTAAGTCCAGTTCATGTTGTACCCAAGAAAGGGGGCATCACAGTAGTGAAAAATGAAAATGATGAACTAATACCTACAAGGACTGTAACTGGATGGAGAATGTGTATAGACTATAGAAAATTGAATAATGCAACTAGAAAGGACCATTTTCAATTACCATTTATAGATCAAATGCTTGAGAGACTAGCTCATCATTCTTATTTTTGCTATTTGGATGGCTATTCAGGGTTCTTTCAGATCCCTATTCACCCAAATGATCAGGATAAAACTACCTTCACATGTCCTTATGGTACCTTTGCATATCGAAGGATGCCATTTGGACTATGTAATACCCCTGCTACATTTCAAAGATGTATGATGTCCATATTTTCTGACATGATTGAGGGTATTATGGAAGTGTTCATGGATGATTTTTCTGTGTATGGTAAATCTTTCGATGAATGCTTATTTAACTTGTCTAAGGTCTCGCAGAGATGTGAAGAGTTCAATTTAGTTTTGAATTGGGAAAAGTACCATTTTATGGTACAAGAAGGAATTGTTTTGAGACATCTTGTGTCAAACAGGGGTATTGAAGTGGATAAAGCAAAGGTAGAAATTATTGAGAAAATGCCACCCCAACATCCGTGAAGGGAGTGAGGAGTTTCTTGGGGCATCTTGGATTTTACAGGAGATTCATCAAGGATTTCTCTAAGATTTCTAAGCCTCTTACTAATTTATAGAGTAAAGATGTGGAATTCCATTTTGATACTAATTGTATGAATGCTTTTTGCAGGATAAAGGAAGCTTTGATATCTGCTCCTATTATGCAGCCTCCCGATTGGTCATTACCTTTTGAGTTAATGTGCGATGCTAGTGATTATGCCATTGGGGCTGTTTTGGGACAAAGGAGAGATAAGAAGGTGTATGCAATATACTATGCAAGTAGAACCTTAGATGATGCTCAAATAAACTACTCTACTACAGAGAAAGAGTTTTTGGCAGTGGTATTTGCAGTAGACAAATTCAGGTTCTATCTTGTGGGGTCAAAGGTAATAGTGTACACGAATCACGCAGCTATCAAGTATCTCCTTCAGAAAAAAGAGGCTAAACCTAGATTAATAAGGTGGGTGCTACTCCTTCAAGAGTTTGACTTGGAAATTAAAGACAAGAAAGGAGTAGAAAATGTGGTAGCAGATCATCTGTCTAGATTGAGGCAAGAACAAGGAGATAATTTGGGAAAAGAGCCCCCAATAGATGATTATTTTCCTGATGAGCAACTGTTAGTAATCATGAATGCACAAGCCCCTTGGTATGCAGATTTTGTGAACTATCTAGTGTGTGGAATCCTTCCACCTGACCTAACATGGCAGCAAAAGAAGAGATTTCTTTTTGATGTAAAGGATTATGATTGGGAAGAGCCATTTTTGTTCAAGAGATGTGGAGATGGGTTGATTAGAAGATGTTTAGCTGATGAGGGGATAGGGAATGTTATTAAAGATTGCCATTCTTCACTTTATGGGGGTCATATGAGTGTGACAAAGACTGCAGAAAAAGTTCTTTAAGCAGGGTTCTTTTGGCCACATATGTTTAAAGATGTGAGAAAGTTTGTAAATGCATGTGATAGGTGTCAAAGGATGGGTAATATCTCAAAGAGAGGTGAAATGCCCCTCCAAAATATATTGGATGTGGAACTATTTGATGTGTGGGGCATTGATTTCATGGGACATTTTCCATCGTCCTTTGGACACAAATACATTTTAGTTGGAGTAGATTATGTCAGCAAATGGGTTGAAGCTATACCATCTCCAACTAATGATGTTAGAGTTGTGATTAAATTCCTTAAAAAGTTCATTTTTACAAGATTTGGAACTCCACGTGCCATTATAAGTGATGGAGGTTCTCATTTTTGCAACCATCAATTTGAAAGATTATTACAAAAATATGGAGTGAAGCATAAGGTTGCAACACCCTACCATCCACAAACTAGTGGTCAAGTGGAGATCTCAAATAGAGAGTTGAAAAGAATTCTTGAGAAAACAGTGAATAGTTCAAGAAAAGATTGGTCACTAAAGTTAGATGATGCTCTTTGGGCCTATAGAACAGCTTTTAAAACTCCTATTGGCACCACCCCATTTAGATTGGTTTATGGGAAAGCTTGTCATTTACCTTTGGAGTTGGAGCATAGAGCATATTGGGCCATAAGGACACTGAATTTTGACTTAAAAACTGCAGGAGAAAAAAGAATGCTGCAACTAAATGAACTTGAGGAACTTAGATTGGATGCTTATGAAAATGCCAAGCTTTACAAGGAAAGAACTAAGAGATGGCATGATAAGCATATTAGGAGAAAAGAATTTCAGGAAGGGGATGTTGTTCTTCTATACAACTCTAGGTTAAGGTTATTTCTCGGAAAATTAAAGTCAAGATGGTCTGGGCCCTACACTGTTATAAAGGTATACCCCTATGGAGCTGTTGAGATAGGCAATGAAACCTCAGGGACTTTTAAAGTTAATGGGCAGAGATTAAAGCATTATATTGTTGGAGAACCCACACAAAAGGTTATAGAGGTTTCATGGCTTGGTTCTCCAATCAGGGATATTTAGGTGATTTGGAGTGGAAGGTCAAGCTTAATACCTTAAACAAGCGCTTCTTGGGAGGCAACCCAAACGTATCTTTTTATAGATTATTAATTTTCCATTTCATTTCATTTTCAGTTTTTACCCTCACTAAACTCAAAAGTGAATTTGTTTATCTTTTGTAGGTCATTCATGAAGATTGGGCAAATTTACACTTGTGGCAAAAACAAAGAATTGAAAGGGAGCAAGTATAAGCAAAATTCTACACTTTATCAAGTACCTGTGAACAGTAACACCTTTAAACTTGTGCTAAATTACTGATATTGCAATCTACTTGATAGCACATGTTTGATTTTGTGTCTTGTGTAAATTCTGTGAAATGCAACTTGAATGAGGATCAATTTTGATATTTGGGACTGATATGAGCTTTATTGAAGTGCAAAGATAGTGTTTGTTATAGTGTATATATAATTTTGTAGTCTGTTAGGAATTTACATGTTTTTGTTTAAATTGCTGCTAGTTTTTGCAGTCTGCAGATTTTTGTTACTGTTCATGCTACTGTTCATGCTGCTTAAGAAGTCAATTTTTATGTCTTTTCTGCAATTTTTGAATGTTTGGAACTTGTCTCAAATGCTGCTCAAAATGTGCTTTTGGTATAAGTTTAGAAAGGAAACCATTTCATTAAGTGTGCAAAAAGGTAGTCACAATTGGTGCCTACATTGAACCATGATTGCAAAAAGCTAAATGAACATGTACAATGCTTACTAAGTTTAAGAGAGATGATGAGCTTAAATTTTTCAATTTGGTGGTATTAATGTGAATTTGGTAATTGCTGAGGGTCATGATAGCATTCCATAGCATTTAGACTATTTTTGGTAAGTAAAATCACAATTTTTCCCAAAACCTGCCGAAACTTGCTGATAATGTTGCTTACTAAGCAGCATCCTATGCAAATTCTGCTGAACCCTATGCTTAACCCCAAGCACAGCCCAAATTACCAGTTGTCTGCCCCACATTTTAAAAAGCCCAAAACTTCCGCCATTTCTATGAAACCCTCACCCAAACTCCCAATAAGCCACAACTCTCATTCTGCCGACTCCCTTCCCGCACCATTTTTTCCGGCAAATTTTAAGGGAAGCTGAAAAGTCTCTTTCTCTTCATTAAATGGTGAGAACCAAAATGTGGTCCACCCACAAACCCAAACCCAGAAGATTTCGACACTCTGTCAAATCAAAAATGGGTATTCCATCCTCTCTACCCACAAACCCTAATCCCAGTCCTAGTCCGCCGCTCCCTCAGTCACCACCACCGCAAACGCCACCGCTACCTCAATCACCACCGCCTCAATCACCACTACCCACGGGCCAAACACCAACCCTGATTCCGCCGACCCCCCTTTCGCCACAAACTGAGCCGCAAAATGAGACACCCGTTTTCGACACTCAGTTCCCAGAACCAATGCCTGAACCTGCGCCTACTCAAATAAAGTCTAAAGGTAAAACTAAAAAGGCTGTAGGTAGACCCAAGAAAGCCCCTGTCGGAAAACGAAAAAGAGTACCCTCTGTTCCTTTCGACCTAAACTCTCCACCTCAACCTTCCTCTGAACCAGTCAGCAAAAGGACTAGGTCCTCCTCGCAAATTCCACCACCTGCGGTCCAAACCCCTGTATCTCAGTCACCCTTAAACTCTCCAGCAGCACCTGCGTCATCTGCCAATGATATAGAGGAGGTACTTTCTCCATTACCCTGGGCTTTTAGAGACATGGATATGAAAAATGCTTATGACAGTTTAGTTTCTAAACCTATTTTGGCAAACAAATATATGGATGAGCAGATTTTAAAAGAATTAGGCATTTATGACTCTGTATTTGCCTATTTAGATGTCACAATCGGACTAAATTTGCTAGGATTAGGGAACCAGTGTACAAGGATTTGACCTTGGAATTTTTGAGTTCCTTAAGGCTGAATTTCAAACCAACAGTACCTGAGCATAAGGATGTGATATATTTTCGATGTGCTGGAATTGATAGGGAGTTAGACATGGATACTATGAATGCAATTTTTGGTTTTCAAGATTCGGGCTATAAAAATATTGAGTGGCAACAAACTATCTATGACCCTGTTCAATTCTGGAAAGATATTGCACCTTTTGGGGGTTATTATAGACAGAGGACTGCAAAAGCCTCTAGGATAGTTGATCATGTGTTGAAATACCTCCATAGGTTCATTTCTTACCTCGCTTTTAGGAAGGGGACACAAGAATGATTGTGGGTGCCGAGACTTATTTTTCTTGTGGTGCATGAAGGAGAGAAAACAAGTAAGCACAGCCCATTTCATAGCTACTCATTGGCAACAAATTGTCACAAAGCATACCAGAGGTAGTATAGTTTTTGGAGGATATATAACTGCTATAGCAAACTCATTTAGCTTTGATGTTAGTCTATATAAGCTGCTGCCAGTTTCTGGTGAATCATATATAGACAGCACAATGTTGCTACACATGGATGTTTGTGAGAAAGTAGGCCATACCTATGCTTTGTTACAGCAGCATCCTGAAGCCAGTGGTACTGCAGACCCCACTACCTTTGTACCAGTAGAACCCCAACCAACCACTGCCCCACAGTTTTCAGCAGACATTTTGTCCCTCTTAAGATCCTTGGAATCCAAAATAGCAAGTTTCACTGTCCAACCATCTGTTCCCTCACCTGACACCACAGATATCCTTGCTACCTTGAAGAACTTAGAAGTCAAAATTGATACCATGGGTCAGCAGTAGGTCAACCAAAAGAAGAAGCTAGAAAAGAAACTTAAAAAGAGATTTTCATCTCCTAAAAAGAAACAGAAGCAGCAACAAATTCAAATGCTGGAGCTCTATAACAAATTGGCCCAATCTTACAACAATTTATATCATTGGGGCCAAGATATGCTTCAAGAAATGAAAGACCTCACAGAAAATTTGGAAACTGCTTCTGAAGCTTCAGATCACAATGAACCTACTGCAGAACCTGAAGCAGACCCTGATGCAGCAACAAAGCCTTGACAGCAGAGCTTGAACAGTAGCAGCAATTTAGTATTAGTTTTAGTACAGTAGTAGTAGCAGTAACAGTACTAGTTTTTCAATTCAGTTTCTGTTTTAGGTTTATTTTGTAATCTGTTTATTTTAATCTTCAAACTTTAGTAATAGTTGTAATACTTTGGTAATTAGTTTTTATGATTATACTTGCACTTCTTTCCTTTAGTTTACTTTATTTTATTTTATCTTCTGCTATGGACATAGTTATTCTGTGAATGCTTTTTGATTTAATTCTTGATTTAACTGTTAGATCTTATTTCTTTACACTTTTTCATCTTCTTGCACATTATTTTTGCACTTTATCTTTTCTTCAATCCTAATTTTGCTGACATTGATGAGTTGCACAATTTTCTTTGAGCCGCATATGTTTCACATCATTTGGAGGTAACAGCTTACCCTTTTACTATTTATGCTTATGGTATGTTGCCAATGCTTATGCTTTCGCTTTACCCTATGCAACAGGTTAAGCAACATCTTAAGCAGTGTAAATTCATACATTTGGGATACTTTTTCACATTTTTCTCTCTAAAGCTTCATTGTTAATATCATTTTGAGCTAATTTTGAAATACTTGAGCTTACATTGATTTAATCCCCAATTGTATATATTTCATTAATTGATTAGTTCACACAATTTTGCCCATCTTTGCATTCATTTTAAACATTGAGGACAATGTTTCATTTGAGTTTGGGGGTGAGGGCAAAATTTTTGCAAAATTTTTAAAAAATTTTCTTTCATTCATTTATTGCATTTCATTCATCCATATATAGATAATCCATACACTTATACATATACCACACACATGTTTATACTTATATACATACATTTGCATATAGTTTTCATATAGATTACACTTAGTTTTAATTTGATTTATGCATTCATTTTAGGATCATGCATATCATAAAAATAATTTTTTACCTTGTCCTTAGAGGATTGAGAATTGCTTTGAAGAGCAATTGAGCTTACTTTTAGAAGGGTTTGATGGATTGAAAGTTCTAGATAGGTGCAAAGTTATTAGATTCTTGCTTTAGTTTATATCTTCTTAGCCAAGGGCCACCCAATCAATTGCATTGACTTTGAGTGCTTAGAGAAAACTCTAGAGTGAGAAGTAGCTAATTGATGTCTCACCAATCCTAGAACAATCTTTCTAAACCTTTCAAGGCAAAATCATAGCATACACTTGAAAAAGAAATGATCTAGGCATTCTTTGAATTTTAAACCCATATTTTAGCCTTAGCCAGCCTCACTTCAAAATTTCCCTTTGGAACCAATTTGAGCCTACATTTACCCCTCTTATTTCTTTGGAACCCACATTAATGCCTAGCCATAAACCTAAACACTTACCTACCCTCCATGAGAATAATTCTTTGAGTGATAGATACACATAAAAAAAAAAGAGAAAAAAATATATATATAACAACTAGTTGGGAGAAGTGACTAAAATAAAAAGGCTAGCAAATTCAATTATGGTATGTAAAGTAATTCACCACTCAAGTACACAAAGAAATGAGTTTGGGGGTGAATTGAAAGGGACAATTATAATTCAAAGTCATTGTTAATTATGTAGTCCCTCTAAAAGCTTCAAAATTATATGCTAGCATTGGTGAATAGTTGTAAAGCTCCTTCCCCCATTTGATTAAAAAAAAAAAAAAATTGTGTGTCTTGATCTTTTAATAATTTGATTATTCTCATATTTTGTTACCTTTATCTTTTCCTTGTTAGCCACATTATCACCCCCTTGGCCCCATTACAACCCTTGAAAGTCCTTTTGATCTTTTGATGGTGTTTGCTACATTAGTGGAGATTGGAATAGGAGAATTGCTTATGGGATTGTGATATCACTAATCCATTCATTTACTTCCATCATTATTTGAGACACTTTAGTTTACGGATTACTCTATAATCTATTTAGGCATGATTATTCTTTGTGATTGATTGGTTTGGGCTTGATGATATGGATAATTGACCCAAGGCTAAGCGGTGATAACTTTGGTAAGGATTGAATTCTTTGTACCTTGAAAGTGGGTATATGGTGTGTTGGTGGCTAAAAGTTTTGAGAGTTTGGATGACTAATTTTCATAAATTTAAGGTAAGGTATCCCAAATTGCATTAATTGTTTTAAATTTGCTTGAGGACAAGCAAAGGTTTGAGTTTGGGGGAATTTGTTACACTCATTTCATATAGGCATTTTAGGGTAGTTTTGCATCCATTTTGCCCTCATATTTTAGTGTATTTTATGTTTTTAGCTTTATTTTATCTTATTTGTTAATTTTAGATACTTTATATTTGATTTTCGTAATTTTGTTGTTTTTGATAGGATTTTGTGGCAAATTGAAGATCAATGAGTGCAATAGAAAGTGATTTGAAGAAATTTGGAGTTCTTTAAGCATAGATGAAAGTTGAAGAAATCAAGCCTTGAAAGAGCAAGTTAGCCGAAATTTGCTTGAGACTTTGCTTAAGATCCTGCTTAGGGTAAAACGGCAGTGCTTAAGGTGCAGCACAAGTCAAGCATGAGCAGAAAAGTCTATTTTACTCTAAGTCTGCCGAGATTTGCTGAGGGTCTGCTTAACCTTAAGCAGACAGTGCGACCAGAAGCTGAAATTTGCTAAGAAGCTGCTTAGGGTTAAGCTGAACCCTAAGCAGACTGCCCATAACGTGAAAAATGCTGCTGACTTGGATAATTTTACACCCCATTTCTTATCCACTCATTGGCTCTTATTTACTTTTAGGGCAACTTTTAGGGACCATATAAATTCATCATTTCCTAATTTTTGCCATAAGAGGAAAGGAAAAAAAGAAAAAAAGGAAAGAAAATTTAATAGAGAGAGAGAGGAGACGCCATTTTTCTCTTGGGGAGGAGCTGCTGCACCAGTTTTGGAGCTCCAGAAATCAGAGATTTTGGTTCTTCTACCTGGGTTTTTCTATTTTAGTCCTCTTATCATGTTTTTCTTTACTTTTCCATCAATCTTTCTTATAAATACCATCATGAGTGAGTAAACTCTTTAGATTTTAGAGTTGGGAAATATGTTTTAGATTAATTTGTGGATTTGGACTGGGTATTTCCTTATTTTACATAAATATGAGTTTTGATTCCTTCCTTGTGTGCTTGATTTACTTGCCTAATGTTGGTACCCATTGGGTATTGTGTTAATCTTTGATTGAAGGACCGAAATGTGAAAGTCATTGATAGATAATCAAGGATTGGAACTTAAAATCACCTAGATTTAGAAATAAACTAGGATTTTAAGAAGAATTAATGATTGGTACAAAACTTAATGGGTTTTAGAGTAATCAAATGTCATACGAAAGTAGGTTTGGTTATTTTAGAACACACTTTGGTTTGCTTGAAAAAGAAATCAAAGGAATTTAGAATTAATCACCTTCAAACTCTATTTTTCCCTAAAAATTGGAATGCCCAAGACAAATCCCAATTAATTTATGCATAAACCCCCAACTCTGGAATCACTTTTATCATAATTAGACTTTCATTTAAATTACCCATTATCAATTTAGTTTAATTGCAAACTAGATCTAGAATTTATTTGTTTGCTCTTTACCCATTCCAATTAGATTAATCAATTTACCTTGCTCATTTACATTTACCATTTATTCATTAATCATTAGCCCAAATAATCGCTTCATTCATAGTTTGGTACTCAAACAGCAAATCCTCGTGGGAACGATACTTGATTCATCACTTTATTACTTGAGACGACCCGTATACTTGCGGATAAGCCACATCACTTTTACCATTTTTTTTTTATGGAACTTTTTTCTTTCTTTCTTCAATGATTATAATAGAGTTAGACTTTACACTAACAAAAAAGATATTAGATTTTTATACTCTAGATTAGTTTAAACAACAAGACTACTTCAAATTACAGCCTTTTTGCTTTGATCTTAATTGAATATCAGATGCTCTATATCACAGCTTTGCATAGTTTATTATTATTAGCTTTTTTTTTTTTGTTATATATTAATTTTTAAAACATTAACAAAAAAGGTTTTCTCAACTCCTCTATGAGGAGATATACAACTTAATTTGCATTACAGTGCACATGTGGTTATATATATATATAATTAAATGCCTATACTAGTAGTTTAATATGGTCTTAAAATTAGTATATTAGCTATAATTAAGGAAACCGGAAATCTAAAAAATATTATTTATTAACACGATATTAAACATCCGATCCTATATCATTAAAAATAAATAAATTAGTACATAATTATGTTAGATATCAAATACCTAGCCTCTTCATCCTTTTACAGGGTGCTTTGATTTCTCCTAGACACTCATTTTCTTTCTTTTTTTTACTCTCCTCTCTCACTTTCTTCATTTTAAGATTGATATTTTACATTCTCTCTTTCTTCCTCTCCAAAATTGAGATAATAAACACATAAAACATAAAATTAAAGAAATTTTGTATGTTGTAACTTAGTTAATATATTTGTACTTGTTTTTATATTTCTCTAATATATATATATATATATATATATATATATATATATATATATATATATATATATATATATATATATATATATATATATATATTCCAATTTATCATAGAAGTGAATTATTTCCAATTTATGTATTTATTCAACAACACTTATAACTACTAATGAATATAATTTTTAGGAGTATCACTTACTAAAGGATTCACAAAAATAGTAATACATTATAAAAGTCGCTTCTATCAAGACAAGTATAGCCGTGAAGACCAGGGCAAGCATTTTAATGGCTTCAATTTCTCCGTTTTTAACAATGAAATATTAAAAATAATAATTTTTGTTTCATGTACTTCAATTTCTTTTTTTAATTTGTTTTTAATTAAAATTTTAAATAATTTTAATATTTTAATATTTAAAAATTAAAAAAAATATTTTATTATTAAAAAAATATTTTATTAGATGTTGAAAGTATAAATTTATTTGGTTTTTTTTTTTTTTTTTTTTTTTTTACAATTCTCTTTAAAAATAAAGAAGATTGTATACTGGTAATGATTGCATTCAAACCTCTAATCAATAAATTGATGCATGAGCATGAGGTACGGATTAGCTAAGCTAAAATCTGAATCTGCTATTAAAAAATAATATGTATTCGTCAGCTTCCAGTCTTGCTCTGCCAAATATGAAGGAGACTTTGCATCTAGAAATAGTTTGATCTATTTCAATCCAAGCGCAGGCGTGAACGCCTGGGCAGGGAGTTAATGAGTAATGACCTTATCTATTTCATTGTTGAATGTCTACTGCTATCTCAATCCAAGCTTCAAAGGAGGTTTCAGTCAAGTCAAGACGACTTATTTTGAAGATAATGTTCGGGAGTGTCAATTTCCATAAGGTTTCACTTTCCATAGTCGACTATTTTTATCAAGACAAGTATGACTACGAGGACGAAGGCATGGGTTTTAAAGGCTTCAACACTCTATTTTCCCTTGTCCATTTTCTCGAGATAAAGACTTGTCATTTTCAATTATAAAATAATGAAGCTTTAATTAGCAGAGTCGAAATCCTAATTGATAAAGAATAATGAAGCTCCTTACCCACTAGATTAACTTCATTCAATTTATTAGGTTATGCAATGAAAATATTGGTTTGTAATCTCAAATTAAATATATACATATATAATATATATATATATATATATATATATATATATATATATATATATATATATATATATATATATATATATAATGATAAAAGACATTCAAATTTTAAATATCTTAATTACAATTAAAATATACATACTTTTAATTATAGAAGTATCTCCATCAGAATAGAGCCACTAAGACTCTGATTAATAACATAATAAGTCTTTATTCACATGTGGCAATGGTAGACCAAATTCTTTGGTGCATGTGAATTGAAGTGAAACACATTTTCTGGCTTTGCTTTTCTTTGATTATTAGACATATCAATCAACTTCTAATTTGTATGATGACTCAACTCTATTCTTCATCATATTTTACACCATTCTTTACGCATAACAAGTGAAATTTAATTTTTGTAACCTTTATTTCCACAAGCATTTAATTGGATGGATTCTCAAGTTTGACTTCACTTTACTTTGATTGTTAGACATATCAATTCGCTTCTAATTTGAATGATGACTTATGTCTAGTCTTCATCATATTTTGCACCATTCTTTAGGCAAAATAACTAGAAATTAATTTTTATGGCATTTATTTCCACAAGCATATAATTAGATAGATTCTCAACTTTGACTTAGTTTTTCTTTGATTATTAGACATATCAATCAATTTCTAATTTTAAGAATGACTTACCTCTATTCTTCACCATATTCTACACCATTTTTTAAGCATAACAAGTGGAATTTAATTTCTATGCTATTTATTTCCACAAGCATTTAATTAGATGGATTCTCAAGTCACTACTAGCATTTTTCTTTTTTACAATTAATTTTGATTGAAGCAATACCTGTCATTTTAATTATAAATGTTGATATTACTAACATATAAAAATGTTATTATACATAATATTTCAAATGTTATTATACATAATATTTCTAGATTTATTTAAATATATAGTTAAATCCTTGAATTTTTTTTTTATAAGCATATATATTATTAATCAAAAACCAGGAAAAATTTAGCATGTCTCGCTCATCTAAACCTCGATCATCAGGCCTCCCCAGTACAACTTTTTATTGTATTAATTATCCTTGAACTTCTTAAAATACGAAAATGTGCAATTTCAAACTTTAGTATTTTAATTAATCAAAACGGATTGCACATAATCATAACATTTTACTCCATATAGATATCACCCCATAATTTGCAGATTGATATATCATTAATTCTGTAATTTTCAAGACATTAATCAGAGAACTAAATTTTCTTAATTAATTAAAAATTATGATAAATGAAAAACCCCAGTATATATTTTTTCTTTCATAAATTATGATAAAAATGAAAGATATCCCTTGGACCAACTGAAGTGAGATCTTGACAAAGTTGCTGAAAGAGAAAATGTCCTCACCATCCAACTAACATTGAGCTAAAGTTCAAATGTTCCATGAGGCAAAATAGCTCCTAACCAGTTAATGTAACATGTCACAAGGCAGTGATTAGGATTTTTTTTTTTCATTTTTTTAATAAATTATTCGTAGGAGGTCTGAAGACTATATAATATTTGGTGGATCACAAAGCAAGAGATAGCCCGTTCTATTAAATAACTTTCACCATACGGGTGATAAACCAGTATTTTAAGTACTTGATTGATAAAGAATAATGAAGCTCCTTACCGACAAGATTAACTTCGTTGAATTTATTAGGTTATACGAATGAAAATATTGGTTTGTAATCTCAAATTATAATTAATATATATATATATGAGATTTTATTTTTTTTATAAAATGAAAAAAGACATTCAAATTTCAAATATCTTAATTATAATTAAAATGTACCTACTTTTAAATAGAGGAGTATCTCCGTCAGAATAGAGCCACTAAGACTATGATTAATGACATAATAAGGTTTTGTTCGTATGTGATAATGGTATACCAAATTCTTAGGTGCATATAAATTAAAGTTAAACACATTTTCTAACTTCACTTATCTTTGATTTTTAGAGATATCAATCAACTTCTAATTTGAATGATGGCTTAGCCGCAACTGTGAGTTTATAGCGGTTCTATAGTTGACACTGGTCAAGGACTGCATGCTATCTTTCGTTTTGGTCTGATGGATGTGCATCCTGGTTAATTGCTTTACTGTGACTCTGGTTGTAGCTTTGCGTTATGTACACTTGTTATCATTTTTGTTTTCGGACTGTTAGTTGTCTTGCTCCAAGTGTACCATGTTTCAGGTTTTTTTTTCACTTAGCATTGTTTTAGGTAAGATGCATCAGGGAGGTCTGCTGATCGGGGCTTAGCTAGATGATGCAGACTAAATTTTTTCTAGTCTTTATTTCATTTAATAAAATTTCTTGCTTATAAAAAAAAGAAAAAAAAAACTCTATTCTTTATCATATTCTGCACCATTCTTTACACATAACAAGTGGAATTTAATTTCTATGACCTTTATTTCCACAATTATTCAATTAGATGGATTCTCAAGTTTGACTTTGCTTTAGTTTGATTATCAGGCATATCAATCCACTTCTAATTTGAATGGTGACTTAACTCTAATCTTCACTATATTCTACACTATTTTTTACACTTAATAAGTGAAATTTAATTTTTATGACATTTATTTCCCCAAGCATATAATTAGATGGATTCTCAAGTTTGACTTTACTTTTTCTTTGATTATTAGACATATCAATCAATTTCTAATTTGAATGATAACTCTATTCCTCATCATATTCTACACCATTCTTTATGCATAAAAGTGAAACTTAATTTTTATGACATTTATTTCCGCAAGTATTTAATTAGATGGATATCAAGTCATTATTAGCAATTTTTTTATAATTGATTTTGATAGGAATTTAAAACTTTATAGTTTTAAAGACGACTTTAGTACTATTAAATTAAGTATTACTTGTCTTTTTAATTATAAATGTTGATATTACCAACACATAAATAAAAAAGAAAGAAAATTATTCTTCTCCAATGGAAAGAGACCAAGCACGATACCATTGATGTCGTTCAAGGTTCACTGCTAGATAGATTTTTCTATCAATTATTTCAAATATTATTATACATAATATTTCCAGATTTATTTAAATATATAGTTAAATCCTTGAACTTTTTATTGTATTCATTATCCTTGAACTTCTTACAATACTTAAATGTGCAATTTCTAACTTTAGTATTTTAATTAATCAAAATAGATTGCACATAATCATAACATTTCTAAGCCTAGGATATACATCTATTTTAGTGATGATGTAAATCTTACATATTGTGAAGGAGAAAAATATAAGAATGGCATTCCTCATTTATAGCCACAATACCTATGAGCATACAGTTATGCTAAGTAAAACTAAATACGATGGGAGAAATTCTTCAATAGTTTCAGTTTTCATGAATTTCATCACAAAGTTGATGTTATCAGGCTATTACTTTTCATGTTTCCAAGCCAACCAAATGCCCTGTTCATGCATTAGCTAAAAAATCATTAAAGAAGTAAAAAAGCAAAGCTCTAATGCAAAGGAATGTGAATGTAATGTGTGTACGAATTCTGCAAGTCATTGTTTGCATATTGGTTTTGGGAACCTACTTGCTTAAACATAACAAGATATATGACCAAGACTCAGTCTCGGCTACTTCAAGGTAGAAATGTTATTTTGGAAAACAAATTCCAAAAATATATTATTGATCCACAAAATGATTCACAAAAAATAAATAATAGCGAGAATTGCTAAAGATAAAAACAAGAACATAACCAAGCTTAATAATCCACAATAACTCTTTCAAAACCATGGAAATAAAATATTTAAACACCATATCTGGTGGACTTCCAAGAGTTTGATAACCCCGGCTGCTACCTCCTCCATTATTATTTGGTAGGAATGTTTGCATATTTGCTTCAGAGACTGCACATAAGTTCATAAACAATTTTTAGTTTCAAATTATTAGATTTTTGATACCGGTTCAATGTGATCGCTAACTAAACAATTTTATCGGAATGAATGAAAGAAAAAAAAAACACTCATACCTTCATAGGTGATTGTATTTTTTTCTTCACTGACCGTAGCCTATAAAGCAAGGGGGAAAAAGAAAAAAAAAAGATACTAATCAAATTATCTATAAAACAATATTAGCAGAGAAAAGATAAAACGCCAATCTATTTTGCATCAACAAGCTTCATGAACTTCACTTAATCCCCCTGTTTGGAAACAGAATTTTACAACAGTACAATCCAATTGATTTCTTTTTTATTTATTTTCATATTTGGAATAAAAGAATTCAATGAAAAATTTTTCATTTTAAAAGAAATAAAAATCAAAATTGTGTGAGAATTCAATTAAATTGTTTTATTACAAATGACTTATTCCAAAGAAAGCCAATATAAATAAAGATGCAATTATCCATTTAAAAGGCTCTAAGTAAAATCTTTCCCACAAAATTCCATATTTAAGCATTGCATTACCATTAACACCAGTCACATTTAAACTCCCATTCTTACAAAAGCCAAAAAGCACCGACTTCTCTAAAAAAAATCAAAATTTTATCAATTTCCATGATGCAATTGATTAGGATCATCTTTGCTTCAAAATTAAATCACAAAATGCCAAACAAAAAACATATATAAACGCCAAAAAAATCACAAAACCAACAGGACTTGTTTTTGATAGGAAGTAAATGGACAACAATTTAAACCAACAATTTCTTCCTACTTGTGTGAACCTATGGAGAACAACAATTGAGTATATATGCAGCAAATAATCACAATAATAAGCTGCTCAACAGATGCACAAATCAATCACACAAGTACAAGGCAATTTTTTATGTGAAAAACTCATTCAAAGTGAAGGATAAAAACCATAGGATCTCTCTTGGTCCAATTGAAACAGTTCTACTATTAAAAAATAAAGTTTTACAGCAATTACAAACACTATAAACAATTCTCAACCAAAAATCTCAAGACAATTCAAATGAATTAATAAGAGAACAAAGTTTTGGAGAGAATTCACCTAAACACAGCTGCTGCCCATCCAAATTGAACACCTTCTAGTTGTCAAAAAACAATCTCCACTATCCAAATTAAGGAACAATATGTCCCCACTGTGCCCACCAATAGTCAGTTTAATTGGACCACAAATGACCTTTCGATTGCTGTAAATGATGAAACTGGTCTGTGTAGAGAATCAATAAAAACGGTAGCTGTTCAAGTAATCAAAAGTAGTAGAACCAGAGCTACAAACAAGATCTCCACCGTTCACAATGAAGAATCAGATGTGAAGATGCTACAGACCAAATTTAAGCTTCATCCAACGTTAAACCAGCTTAGAAATCTAAAAAATGTGAGCTGTCCACCATGAAAATTTCTTCAGAAAATTCTGCAGAATATTTCTCTGTTTCTTTCCACCTTTCTAATGTCTTGGGACAATCAAAAGTGTTAACAGAAAGCAAACATATATATATATATATATAGCCCAAATGGGCCAAAATGATTATGGACTTCAACAAAATGGGCTTTCCACATAGGAGGGACCTAAGCCCAACAATTCTCCCCCTCCCGACCATGTGGAGGAATTTGCAAAACTAGCAATCAAATGGCATGTCTCAAATTTCATTCTTGGTAGAAATTTTGTAAACATAGTAGAACCATTATCATCAGTGTGTATTTTGCCAAGCTCAAGCAATTTGGAGTCCAAAACATCTCAAATCCAATAATACCTCATATCAATATGTTTAGATCTACCATTAAAAGTAGGATTCTTACCAAGATGAATCCACTGGAAGAGTACCGAGTAAAAGCCCTATGGTCTCTGGTAGACCTCCTGAGTGGAGCTTCAGGTTGCTCAATATGTGTCTGTTGTTGATCATAAACTACTTCATATATAGGGGCATCTACCTCATTTGTAACTTCATGTTCACCCTCAGCTTTATTATTTTGAGTATCATTTTGCACATCAGCCTCAACTTCATTAGGCATATCTATTGTAAGAGTTGGATCCAAATCAATCAAACCATCAGTTTTAGACTTTGACCTCTCTGCCTTGTCAATATCTTCAATGGTCGGATCCTCTACAAAGATCACATCATGGCTTCTAACAAGTATATTCTCAACTGGATCATAACACCTGTAGCCAAACTCATCTTGACCATAGCCAATAAAGATGCATTGGCTTATCTTGGCATCTAATTTGGATCTCTCATCTTTAGGGACATGCACAAAGCATTTATAGCTAAAAACACATAAGTGGCCATAGGAAACATCCCTACCATACCACCCTATCAGGAACATCAGCCTCCAATGCAACAGTAGGAGTTAAATTGATTACATGTGCAACAGTGTACAATGCCTCACCCTAAAAAGATCTAGGCAATTTTGCATCTGAAAGCAAACATCTTACTCTCTCTATTAATGTTCTATTCATCCTTTCTGCCAAATCATTCAATTGAGCAGTCTTAGGAGGTGTTTTTTGATGTCTAATACCCTATTCTCTGCAATATACATCAAAAAGCCTACAATATTCTCCACCATTATCAATTCGAATACATTTCAGCTGCTTTCCCGTTTCTCTTTCAACAAAAGCTTGAAATTCTTTAAATGTATCAAGCACTTGATCCTTTGACTTCAAGACATGAACCTAAAGCTTTATTGAGCAATCATCAATAAAAGTCACAAAATAAAGTGCACCACTAAATGACTTTACCTTCAAAGGACCACAAACATCTGAATGTACCAGCTCAAGCAAATCCTTTTTCCTAAAAGGAGGATGATGTTTGAAAGAGATCCTTCTCTGATTCCTAATCAAGCAATGATCACATCTGTCTATCTTTGCACCTTTTAATCCTAAAAGTAGATTCTTCTTAGCTAGACAATCAAGCCCTTTTTGACTAATGTGACTCAACCTCTTGTGCCATAATTCTAAAGAACTATCACTCTCAACTGCATTCAAAAGATTGGTAGAGATTGAAGCTTGCAACTAGTATAAGCCCGAAGACTTCTTTCCTCTAGCCACAACTAGTGAACCTTTAGTGAGTTTTGTTATGGAAAGTCAATCACTATGTTATGGAAAGTTAATCACTATATTATTTCTCTGTATATTTTGTATTCTGTATTCCTATTTAGGATTTCTTATTTAGGATTTCTTCCTAATTAGTAGAACACAATTATAGGAATCAATTGTATATATATACCCATGTACAGATTAATTGAAATCAATGAGAATCATCTCTTTCTACATGGTATCAGAGCAAGTCATCAATCTAGGGTGACTATTTGTTCTCACTACCCAGCCCAGTCGACCTTGGCCGCCGACCGACCGTTTCAACCCCGATCAACATCGTCGGCGTCGCCTCATTCCACCACTGTGTGCTGTTGCCTGACCCAGTATACCATTAAAGGACTTCTGAGGTTTGGCTCTCAGATCCTATTTCGGTATTTGCTTGATTTCTGATTTTGGGTTATTTTGCTGCTATAAGCACTTTGGATTAGCGTTTCGGTTAGTTTTCTTTGTCTCAAAAAATGGCAGACAATAAGAATGTTATTTCTGATGTGATTCCGGTGATGACTAAGATCACGGAACACAAACTTAATGGTTCGAATTACTTGGAGTGGAGTAAGACTGTTAGGGTCTATTTGCGTAGCATTGATAAGGATGATCACCTTACTAAAGATCCACCCTCTGATGATACACGACAAACTTGGCTAAGGGAGGATGCTCGGTTGTTTTTGCAGCTTCGGAACTCGATTCATAGTGAGGTAATTAGTTTAATTAATCACTGTGAATTTGTTAAGGAATTGATGGATTACTTAGATTTTCTGTATTCTGGTAAAGGGAATATCTCTCGTATTTATGATGTTTGTAAGGCATTCTACCGTGCTGAGAAAGAGGATAAGTCTCTCACGGCTTATTTTATGGATTTTAAACGGGTATATGAGGAACTTAATGTATTGTTGCCTTTTAGTCCTGATGTGAAAGTTCAAAGAGCCCAACGGAGCAACTGGTCATATGAGTTTTCTTGCAGGCCTTCCTTCAGAGTATGAGACTGCTAAATCTCAGATTCTCTCCAGTTCTGAGATTTCCTCTTTGCGTAAAATGTTCACACGGGTCCTTCGTACAGAGAGTACTCAATCTTCACAGCCTGCTAGTAGTGCTCTTATTAGCCGTAATCCAAATAGACAACAGGGTAATAGAAGAGGAAGTAGAGGAGGAATTACGAAAAGTAATCAGCGTAATGGAGAGGCTAGTTCTAATCAGACTCAAGAGGAGTTATTTGTTATTATTGCCATGAGCAGCCATACAAAATATAATTGTCCGCAACTTGAGAGAAAAATCGGCGATCACAGGATGGCAAATATAGCGTGAGAGAATTCTCTGAAGATCTTCCTCCGAGAAAACTATTTTGGTATACGCACGAGATTTTGCACAATTTTCCCGATGTCGGGCATCTCTAAAGCCTACGGTTCCTGTCACTGCGATCGCTGAGTCAGGTAAATCCACTACATGCCTTGTGTCTTCTTCATCCAAATGGGTTATTGATTCTGGTGCGACAGATCACATAACAGGTAATTCTAGTCTTCTATCTGCTTTTCAGTCTAATCTCACTTCCTCTACTGTTACTTTAGCTGATGGTTCTACTTCTTGTGTCATGAGTTCTGGAATTGCGAACCTGACTTCGTCAATTTCTTTGTCTTCTATTTTGTGTCTACCAAAATTCTCTTTTAATCTACTTTCTGTTAGTAAACTTAATCGTACCTTAAATTGTTCTGTTTCCTTTTTTCCTGACCAGTGTTTGTTTCAGGATCTTACGACGAAGCAGATTATTGGTAGAGGACGTGAGTCAGGTGGTCTCTACATTCTAGAAAATCATGTACTGCGGTCGCTTGTTTGCTCCAGTACCTTAACACCTCTTGAAGCTCATTGTAGATTGGGTCATCCTTCTTTGTCTACCATGAAGAAGCTGTGTCCTCAATTTCAGTCTTTATAAGTACTAGAATGTGAGTCGTGTCAGTTTGCAAAACATCATCGTTTGCCTTCTGTGTCTAGAGTCAATAAACGGGCTTCATCCCCTTTTGAGTTAGTTCATTCTGATGTTTGGGGTCCTTGTTCTGTTACATCTAAAACTGGATTTCATTATTTTGTTACTTTTGTTGATGATTACTCTCGTGTTACCTGGTTATATTTAATGAAGAATCGTTCTGAGTTGTTTTCTATCTTTTGTGCCTTTTGTAATGAAATCAAAACTCAATTTAATATTTCTGTGCGCATATTAAGAAGTGACAATGCCAAAGAATATTTTTCAGCACAATTTCAGCCTTATATGACACAAAATGGCATTCTTCATCAGTCTTCCTGTGTGGATACCCCATCCTAAAATGGCGTGGCCGAAAGAAAAAATCTTCATCTTCTTGAGGTAACTCGTGCTCTTCTTTTTCATATGAAAGTACCTAAACACTTTTGGGCGGATGCAGTTTCTACGGCATATTTTTTGATCAATCGTATGCCGTCTTCTGTCCTTAATGGGGATATTCCTTATACTACTTTGTTTCCTACAAAATCTTTGTTCCCTATTGAACCCCGTATTTTTTGTTGTACCTGTTTTGTGCGTGATGTTCGTCCACAGGTTACTAAATTGGATCCAAAATCTCTCAAATGTGTCTTCCTTGGGTACTCTCGTACCCAAAAGGGTAATCGTTGTTTCTCTCCTACTCTTAATCGTTATCTTGTTTCTGCAGATGTCACATTTTTTGAGTCCACTCCATTTTTTCCTCCATCATCTGTGTATGAGAGTCAGGGGGAGGAGGATGATCTCTTAATATATACTGTCCAACCAATGTCTAGTCCTCTCCCACAGCCTGTTCCTTCTGTCTCTAGACCTACTCGACCTCCCGTTGTTCATGTTTATTCCAGGAGATTGGAGATTCCTGACTCAGATCCTCCACCAGCTACTTCGTTGGGAGATCCTGTACCTCATACTGATCATGATTCTGATCTAGACTTACCCATTGCTCTTCGTAAAGGTAAACGTTCATGTACTTACCCTATCTCTTCTTTTGTTTCTTATAATCAATTGTCTTCTTGTTCTCGGTGTTTTGTTACTTCTTTAGACTCTGTTCCTATCCCTAATACTGTTGATGAGGCACTGTCTCATCCTGGCTGGTGTGATGCTATGAAAGAGGAAATGGAGGCTTTAGATGCTAATGGTACATGGGAACTAGCCTTTGCCTACTGGTAAGAAAGCTATTGGTTGCAAATGGATATTTACAGTAAAGGTAAATCCTGATGGTTCTGTGGCTAGGTTAAAAGCACGCCTTGTAGCAAAAGGATATGCTCAGACATATGGGGTTGATTACTCTGATACTTTTTCTCCTGTAGCTAAACTTACTTCTATTCGCTTGTTTATCTCTTTAGTAGCTACATATGATTGGCCCCTGCATCAATTGGATATCAAGAATGCTTTCCTTCATGGTGATCTTCAGGAGGAGGTGTATATGGAGCAACCACCTGGGTTTGTTGCTCAAGGGGAGTTGGGTAAAGTTTGTAGGCTTCGGAAGTCTCTTTATGGCTTGAAACAAAGTCCTAGGGCATGGTTTGGGAGATTCAGTGAAGCAAAGACAGAATTTGGTATGCAAAAGAGTAAGTGTGATCACTCGGTATTTTATAGGCAACTGAGGTCTAATTCTCTTGGTAGTCTATGTGGATGACATTGTCATCACCGGGAGTGACTCAGAGGTATTTCATCTCTTAAAACCTTCCTCCAAACTCGCCAGATCAAAGACTTGGGATTGTTAAAGTATTTCTTGGGTATCGAAGTTATGAGAAGTAAGAAGGGTATTTTCTTGTCTCAAAGAAAATATGTCATCGATCTATTGACAGAGACAGGAAAATTAGGTGCTAAGCCTTGTAGCGCACCAATGACTCCAACTTTACAACTGTTAGCAGGGGATAGTGAGTTGTTTGAAGATCCAGAGAGATACAGGAGATTGGTAGGAAAATTGAACTACCTTACAGTCACTCGTCCTGACATTGCTTATACCGTTAGTGTGGTAAGTCAGTTTATGTCTTCCCCAACTGTTGCTCATTGGGAAGCCTTGGAACAAATCTTGTGTTATCTGAAGGGCGCCCAGAAGAGGTTTGCTATATGGTAATCATGGGCATTTGAATGTTGAATGTTTTTCAGATGCCGACTGGGCTGGATCTAAGGTTGACAGGAGGTCAACTACTGGATGTTGTGTTTTTATTGGAGGAAATTTGGTGTCTTGGAGAAGCAAGAAACAGAGTGTAGTTTCTCGATCTAGTGCTGAATCCGAATACAGAGCCATGGCACAATCAGTATGTGAGGTAATGTGGATACTTCAATTACTAGATGAGACAGGTTTTAAGACCTCCCTGCCTACGAAATTGTGGTGTGATAATCAAGCTGCTCTTCATATTGCTTCTAATCCGGTGTTTCATGAGCGAACCAAACATATTGAGATTGATTGTCACTTTATTCGTGAAAAGATTCAACAACAGATCATCTCAACAGACACATCAAAGCGGAGAGCGCTTAGGAGATATTTTTACAAAAGCTCTGAATGGAGCTAGGATTGACTACATTTGTAACAAGTTGGGCATGATTAACATCTATGCTCCAACTTGAGGGGGAGTGTTATGGAAAGTCAATCACTATGTTATGGAAAGTCAATCACTATATTATTTCTCTGTATATTTTGTATTCTGTATTCTTATTTAGGATTTCTTATTTAGGATTTCTTCCTAATTAGTAGAACACAATTATAGGAATCAATTGTATATATATACCCATGTACAGATTAATTGAAATCAATGAGAATCATCTCTTTCTACAAGTTTCAATTGCCCTTCATTGAACATGCCAGAGTATCCATCATCATCAAGTTTACTAGCAGAGATCAAATGCAATCGAACATCTGGTGCTTGTTTGACATCCTTGAGCAATAATTTGTTCTAGTATTGGTCTCCAAGCAAACAATTCCAGTGCCCACTACCTTTGACATTCCATCATTATCCATCTTCAAGACCCTAAAATCACCTGGAGTATAAGATGTAAAGAATTCCTTCCTTGATGTAACATGAAAGGAAGCACCACTGTCAAATACCCAACTGACTTCATTGTTGGCAACATTAACCATATTTTCATGATAAACAACAACCAATCATCTAAAGTAGGAGTGTTGACATGATCATTATTATTATCATTGCCCTTCCTTTCTTGCTTGGCTTTGTCAGCTTTATTATCCTTTTTCCACTTGAAACAATATTTCTTAACGTGCCCTGTTTTACCATAATGATGACATTCAAGGTTTTTATATCTTGACTTTGATTTACTCCTACTTCTGCTTCTGTTATTCTGATCATGACTCTTACTTTTACTTCTTCCCCTGTTTTCAGTAACCAAAACCTCAGCATGTGATGAAGAAGCCTGAGACCTTCTTCTCATTTCTTCATTTAGAACACGTCACTCAGCAGCTTCGAAGGAGAGAACACCATTAGGAGCTGAATTTGTAAGTGATACTCGAAAAGTCCCCCAAGAATCAAGTAGAGTATTATGCAACTAGAGGTTAAGAATCTCATCATCAAATTTTATGCCCATAAAGACAGTTGATCTCTGATTCCTCGAACTCATTCAAATGGTCAGCTATAGAACTACCTTCTTTAAATTTTAACTGCATCATTTTGTTCAGCAAAAATAATTTGTTATTGTCACTCTTTGAAGCATACAATGATTCAAGCTTATTCCATAAGGTTCTAGCATGTTTTTCACTGTAAATGTAGTTATAAACATTATCATCAAGAAATTGCTGAATAAACCTGCATACTTGCTCATGCTCAAAATCCCATTCTTCATCACTTTTAGATTCTGGCTTTTGACTTACAAATATAGGCAAATGCAGTGATTTCATAACTAAAATGTCTTTCATTTTATTTTTCCACAAGTGATAGTTTGTGCCATTCAAACAAATCATTCTACTTGTATTAACTTCTATTGTTCTACAGAAGGCAATCACTCAAGGAACCAAGCTCTTATAGCAGTTTGATAGGAAGTAAATGGACAACAATTTAAACCAATAAATTCTTTCTACTTGTGTGAACCAATGAAGAACAACAATTGAGTATATATGCAGCAAATAATCACAATAATAAGCTGCTCAATAGATGCACAAATCAATCACACAAGAACAAGGTAATTTTTTATGTGGAAAACTCATTCAAAGTGAAGGATACGGGACCTCTCTTGGTCCAATTGAAATAGCTCCACTATCACAAAATAAAGTTTTACAGCAATTATAAACACCATAAACAATTCTCAACCAAAAATTTCAAGACAATTCAAATGAATTAACAAGAGATAATAAAGGTTTGGAGAGAATTGACCAAAATACAGCTGCTGCCCATCCAAATTGAACACCTTCTAGTTGTCAAAAAATGATCTCCACTGTCCAAATTAAAGAACAATATGTCCCCACTGTGGCCACTAAAATTCAGCTAAATTGGATCACAAATGACCTTCCGATTGGTATAAATGATGAAACTGGTCTGTGCAGAGAATCAATAAAAATAGTAGCTGTTCAAGTAACCAAAAGCAGTAGAACCAGAGATCCAAACAAGATCTCCATCGTTCACAACGAAGGCTTGATCCAACGGTAAACAAGCTTAGAAATCTCAGAAATGTGAGCTGTCCACCATGAAAATTTCTGCAGAAAATTTTGTAAAATACTTCTCTGTTTCTTTCCACCTTTCTAATGTCTTTGGACAATCAAAAGTGAGAATAGGGTTGCTGTAAATGTTAACAGAAAGCAAACATATATATATATATATATGTATATATATATATATATATATACATATATATATAACAGAAAGCAAACATATATATATATGTGTGTGTGTGTGTAGCCCTAATGGGCCAAAATGATTGTGGACTTCAACAAAATGGTCTCTCCACATAGGAGGGACCCAGGCCCAACAGTTTTCTCACCCTTTATTGCAAAACCCAAATTTAAGGTGTCAACCCTGTAGCCCTTTCAAATTTTAATGGCAATGTTTTCTTGATATAGAGCAAGGCATGGCTATGATCATGAAGGCACAACATTGCAGAGGAGGAGGAAGTCAAAAAAAAAAAAAAGGGAAATTAAGAAGAAGCTTGAAAATGCAAGTGAAACAAATGGAAGAAGTGAGCAGGCCACAGTAGAAGTAGACACATCATCTCACTTTTTTTTTTCATCTACCTCAAATTATATTCGCTTTTAGTGGTAGACACTTCTCTAAAAATATGAGAATAACATTTAAAAAGGTTGTCCTTATTAAAACATGAGTAGCCCTGTTAATCATCATCCTCTTGCGTCGTGTTTAAAATAATTATTTTACTCCCATTATCGGATAAAGATCCATTATTTCATAAAGATAAATTTATTATTATTATTTTTAATCTGTTTCAAATTATAGTCACTTGTGGAGGAGCGGTCTCTTCTTTTAAAATGTGGGACTAGTATTTAAAACGCTGTCCTTATTGTGGCATGGTTAGTCTTATTAATTAGTTTGTCGCCTAATCCAAAGTGGAAATACATTAGAACCTTATGTTATTATTATTATATTAAATATTACTTCAAAATTTTGACTTTATAGGGATAAAATAGCCTAAATGAATAAAAGAATCTAAAATTTTATAAGTTTTTTCAGCTTTACTCCAACATTTTAGTATTATCAATTTGATTCTAAACCTTTCATATTACTTTCAATTTTTAACAATAAATTTAATAAAAACAATTGAATTCATCAATTTGCAAAACTTACAAATGCTTAAATTTTTTTTAACCATTTAATTGATAAAATAAATAAAGACAACTTTTATACCATAAAAAAATTAAATTTTTTGGGCTCCAACATTTAATCTATTTTCATAATTTGTGGTAAAATAAATTTTAAATATTAAATTCCATAAAATTATTACTCTCAAAGGAGGAAAAAGTTTTAGAGACAAATTAATAGAATTAGTTGTGCTTCATCGTTCCTTCATCCAAAGACAGCCAGGTGCTTCCTTTTCTCTGGTAACTTAGTTGGATTATGCAAACCATTTTGCTCTTCAATAAATTGAGCAGCTGTTTCGGGCCCTCCTTTGCTCTCTTCAGAGCCCAATGTCGACCATACTGATGGTTGCTTGAAAGTGCTTGAGCTGCATTATGTGCCTCCTGCTTTGTAACATACTCCACAAGTACAAAGCCTCTATGGTTTCCGAACTTCATTGGCAAACTGAAGCTCTTGATCTGGCCTAATTACAATAACAAAATCGAAATTAAAATCTAACACAAGATCCAAACCACGTAGCAACCTCCAAAGCTCAACCCGTACACATCGCAAGCTGCCAAATTACAAGCAAATCAGCCTAGCCATAGTCCCCTCTATTGGCGCACAAGGCCCATTGAGATAGCTTCAGACACTCTTGGAACAACACTATCGCCAGTATTTACCTTCGCCCATCCTACGGGAAGAGGAACCCAGCCAACCACATTGAAGGAAAAGACCCATTCATCAAAGCTATCTATATATGTATGAGCTTAAATCATTGCCAATAAACACTTTCCAATGTACCATATATAAATATAAAAAAAGATTTTTAAATAAATCAATGTGTTTGGAGATTATTAAAAAATAATAATAAAAATAACCAATCAACATATAATTAAGGCCAATCGGAAATGGAACTCAGCCCAAACACGATAGCTAAATTAAAATGAATTGTCACACCAACTCCCAATTTTAGATATACAAAAACTTTCTTTATCGAAGAAAACTTATATATGTAGAAAACAAAGACAAAGAGAGAAGCATAACAAGATAAATTTATACATCATAGAACAATTGTGCTAGATTTGCCCCCACATTCACATGTGCTATGCATCCAAGAACGTATCTTCATTTGACCGCATCTTCTTACCCATTCTTCATCTGCCTAACAAGGTAGAAAATTCATAAAGAAAAAAAAGAATTGTAAGAAATTCATAGTAAATGGATAAAATCTTATAACAATATAAGATCAAATATTGTGCTAATTAACAATAAGAATAATTTATTTCCTAAAAAAACAATTTAAGTATATTTATATAAAAAGAGAAAAAAAAAAAAAGAAAGCTAATTAACCTAAGATCATATGCAAAGCAAGAGATATCACGAAATAATAACTGTAAACACCAGTCACATTGAAAAGTTTCTCTTTGAACATTAATTGCTAAATCTTTTTAGCTTTCGATGCCTTTCACCTTCAACCATCCTCACAAAACATGTAGGTTTTCTTGTTTTAAACACAACATATCCCATTGCAATACCAAATATTACTCCACATCCATACCCCGCCGATATAGCTTTCCATCCAAATCCAATTTTAGACTTGGATTCAATTTCTTTTGATGCTGTTGGTTGTTGCCTCTCCCCACTGTCACATTTTTCTAGCGGAAATCCACACAATCCCAAATTTCCTTCATATGAAGTGCTATCGAATGTGTTGAACTGCTTTCCTTCCGGAATAGGTCCTTCAAGTTGATTTTGTGAAACCCGAAACACTTCCAAAAATGTCAAATATGTCAACTGCATTGGAATCCTTCCAACAAGAAGATTTGAAGAGAGGTCTAAAGATTCCAAATTGCTCAAATTCCCCAATGATGGTTGAATATTGCCTGTGAGTTGATTGTGAGACAAGTTGAGCAACTTAAGTGATTTAAGTTTTCCAATTGACTGTGGGATCTCCCCTGTGAATTTATTGCCCGACAAATCAATGGATGTAAGAAGTGTATGGATTTTCACCAACTCAATCTCTAAGCCTTTGAGAGTCAGACTCACAGAATAATCATAAGAGGAATGATTTGGTGCCCCCATTTATTTCATATTCAAATCAAAGATCATCATTGCCTTGAAATTATTGAAATACTCCGCAGGTAAAGGTCCGCTAAACGTGTTGTTGGAGAGGTCAAAAATTCGCAGCTTTGAGAATGAATAATTGGCAGAGGTCCCTTTCACCAAACCATGAAATCTATTGGATTTTAGAATTAGAATTTGTAGCTTCGAAAGTGTTTCCAGAAAATGGGGGAATGTGTCATCTATATTATTGTTTCCGAGATCTAAAATTTCCAAATTTATACAATTGGAGATGGAAGGTGGGATTCTACCTTGCAATTGGTTACCATTGAAGTTCAAATATCTCAAGTTGCTGCCTATAGAAAACGTTTCAAGGATGGTTCCATGGAATTTGTTGATGCCCAAGTGCAATACTGAAAGATTGTTGCTGAAATTTCCCAAACATTGTGGCATGAAGCCGTTCAAACTATTGTTTGACAGGTCAAGAATTTCAAGAGAATTTAACTCGCAAACTGCAGAAGAGACTTCTCTTATCAATTTGTTGGATGAAAGAATGAGAACACTCAAGTTCGTAAGTTTGAAAATTGAACTTGGAATTGGGCCATGTAACAAGTTATTGGATAAATCAAGGTACACTAGACTTGAAAGCTTGCTTCCTTTGAAAGGGATGGGACCTGTAAAATTGTTTGAAGTTCGTAAAATAATTAGGGATTTGACCAATGAGATTGTTGTTTTGGAGTTCCAAAATTTGATACTGTAAATGAGGAGGGAAACTCACCATTAAAATTGTTATAGGAGAGGTCCAATGAAGAGAGTTCTTTAAGGCTTCCAAGTGAGGATGGAATTTGACCACTGAGATTGTTGTTGTTGAGCCACAAATTATCAAGCTGTTTAAGGTTTTCAAAGGAGGAGGGAATCTCACCATTAAAATTGTTATAAGAGAGGTCCAATGAAAAGAGTTCCCCAAGGTTTCCAAATGAGGAGGGAATCTCACCATTAAAATTGTTATAAGAGAGGTCCAATGAATAGAGTTTCCCAAGGCTTCCAAGTGAGGATGGGATTTTACCACTGAGATTGATGTTGTAAAGGTTCAAAGTACCAAGCTGTTTAAGGTTTCCAAATGAGGAGGGAATCTCACCACTAAAATTGTTATAAGAGAGGTCCAATGAAAAGAGTTCCCCAAGGTTTCCAAGTGAGGATGGAATTTGACCACTGAGATCGTTGATATAGAGTTTCAAAGTATGAAGCTGTTTAAGGTTTCCAAATGAGGAGGGAATCTCACCATGAAAATTGTTACAGGAGAGGTCCAATGAATAGAGTTTCTCAAGGCTTCCAAGTGAGGATTGAATTTGACCACTGAGATTGTTGATGTGGAGGTCCAAAGTTTCAAGCTGTTTAAGGCTTTCAACTGAGGAGGGAATCTCACCACTAAAATTGTTGTAAGAGAGGTCCAATAAAAGGAGTTGTTTAAGGCTTCCAAGTGAGGATGGAATTTGACCGCTGAGATTATTATGAGAGATGTCCAAGTTAATGAATTGAGTCAAGTTACCAAACAATTCCAAAGTTGAACCTCCAAAGTTGCAGGCACGAAGTTCCAGTGTTTCCAAGGACTTTAAATTACTAATGAAGTCATGGTCTAAATATATTGGAATTTTTGTGCCAGAAAGAGACAAGGAACGGAAGGAGTTATTCCAATTATGCCTAGGTAGGGAACCAGTGAGATCTTCATTGCCCGATAAATCGAGTAATTGGAGGTTTGGTCGTCGAATTATGTTGTCTGGGAATTTCCCTTGCAATTCACAAGAGGAGAGTGCAAGTGATGATATAGAAGAAGACAAATTCATCAAGGAACTAGTTGCAACCGACGACAGGTTTAGATCACTTAGGTCCAGTTCCTGTAACTGGGTTAGGTTTTGAACAATCTCGTTAAAAACAGTGGATTTGAGTATCAAATCATAATTCCTTGAAAGATCAAGAGATACCAAACCAGCAAGATAAGAAATTTCAAGTGGAATTTGGCCCTCAAAAACAGAGTAATTTAGGTTAAGATATGTTAAATTCAAAAATTGGCCGAACTGAGGTACAATTTGAGAGTTGTTGAAATCATTGTTAGAGAGGTCAAGCTTTTGGAGATGAGGAAGGAAGAAAAGAGTATTATTAGAATGGATGGTACCATAGAGCAAACTAGAAGAAAGGTTAAGGACAATTACGTTACCCGTTTCTATGTCGCAAGTGACGCCATCCCACAAGCAGCAATCTGTGCCCTTTTTCCATGACTCAGTTTTGGGATAAGGCCTGGGGTAAGGGAAATCCCAGGAAGAGGCATTACTTCTAATGGAAAAGGTTTTCTTGAATTGGAGCAAGGCATGGCTGGAGAGGAGGAATTGAAAGAAAAAGGTAAAGAAGAAGCAGCTCGGAAATGCAAGTGAAACAAAAGGAAGCAGAGAAAGTAAGCAAGCCATCGTAGACTAGCCATTCTCTTGAAGTGGAAAGCTAAAGTTGAAAAGTTAAGAGTTACTAAAAATCAGTGTAAGCATTTGGTATTTATAATCCGAATGAAAGAATTTTGGAGTTTGGAGGGAGTTTCCTAAAGTCTGCACGGCGTGATGACTGAAGACCAAATAAAGAAGCAGATAAATGACTCGCTCTTCTCTTAGTTTTCATTCTTCAACACTTATAACTAACAAAAAATATTTATTATTTAAAAAAAAAATTTCTTAACTCCTATAGTAGGAGACGTAACTGAATTTGCATTGCTCAAGAGTCCACAAATGTTTAAGTAACAACAGTAGTAATGTAATATACATTATAATGCTAAAATTGAGAAATCATAGTTATAATTAAATGCCAAGTGGTTTAATATGGCATTAAAATTAGTAAATTAACTTTAATTAAGGGAATTGGGAATTAGGAAAATATTATTAGGAAAAAATAAATTATTATTATTTTTTAAAATTCATTCTCCTTTTACCTTTTCTTGTTTCTTAGTTGTATAGTTATTTTATGAGAGAAGGGAAAAACATTTTTCTTCAATTCTTCTTGTTTAGACATTAAGTAGGATACAGAAAGAAGGAGAATAGAAATAAAATTTCATTTCTCAAATCTTTTTAATTAATTAATGCAAAATATTTTCCTTCAATTGGAGTGAAATAGAAGAAAATGTAGAAATATGAAGATGTTATTCATATTAAATTTTCTTTTTTTTTTTTTTTTCTCTTCATTTTTCCTATTTACTTCCTCTTTATTTCGCTGCACAATTAAAGATACAACAAAGGGTCAGATACCAAATATAGATTTTGAAAGTTTAAAATATCCTCTTCCAGTTGCTTCAATTTCTTCTACATCCCTTTTTGACACTCTCCTTCCTTCTTTCACTCATTCACAATCAAGGATTGACTAAGCTAAATATGAATTTGCTCTGAGAAAAAAAAAAAAAATCTGCATTCGTCAGCCACCAGTCTTGCTCTTCCACATGTGAAGGAGACTTTACATCAAGAAATAGTTTGATCAGTTTCAATCCAAGCGTAGGCGTCAATGCTAAGGCAGGGAGTTAATGACCTTAACTAGTTCACTGTTCAAAGTCTAATGGTGCAATTGCTATCTCAATCCAAGCTTCAAGTCACGTCAAGATGACTTATAACCATCAATATGTTTGGAGTATCAATTTCCGTTGGGTTCACAAAAATAACCTTAAGTACACAAATATATGGTACTAATCAACTGCTTCAATAAAGACAACTGTGGCCGTGATGACAAAGGCATGGATTTTAATGGCTAAACACTCCGTTTTCTCTTGTCCATTTTGCAGAGATAAAGCCTCTGACTTGACTTGTCATTTTCAATCAATTCATCTCTCTTCTTAATCCATTGAAGACTTGTAATTAGGGGAGTATCTCCGTCGGAATAGAGGCACTAAGACAATGATTAATAATATAATATATAAGTCTTTGTTCATATGTGACAATTGTATCTCAAATTCTTTGGTGAGTATAAATTAAAGTTAAACACATTTTCTGACTTTGCTTTTTCTTTGATTATTAGACATATCAATCAATTTATAAATTGAACGATGAATTCTTCTTCTTCATTATATTCTACACTATTCTTTACGTATAACGAGTGAAATTTAATTTCTATGACATTTATTTTAACAAGCATTTAATTAGATGGATTCTCAAGCCTGATTTTGCTTTTCTTTGATTATTAGACATATCAATCAATTTCTAATTTGAATGATTACTTAACTTTATTCTTCACTGTATTCTACACCATTTTTTTACACATAACAACTGAAATTTAATTTCTATGACATTTATTTTCACAAGCATTTAATTAGATGGATTCTCAAGTCATTACTAGCATTTTTTTTTTTGGCAATTGATTTTGATAGAAACTTAAAACTTCACAGTTTTGAAGACAATTTTAGTACTATTAAGCTTAGCATAAAAATAATGACAAATTAAAAACTCAAGTATATATATTTTTTTCTTTCATAAATTATGATATGTATGAAAAATATCCCTTGGACCAATTGAAGTGAGATCTTGACAAAGTTGCTGAAAGAGAAAATGTCCTCACCTTCCAACTAACGTTGAGCTAAGTTCAAGTGTTCCATGATGCAAAATAGCTCCTAAACGGTTAATGCAGCATGTCACAAGGTAGTGATTAGGCTTTTTTTTTTTTTTTTTTTTTTTTTTAAATTATTCATAGGAGCTCTAAAGATTGTATAATATTTGGTTGATTACAAAACAGAAGATAGTCCTTTCTATTAGATAACTTTCACCATATAGGTGATAACTCACAGTTAGTAATTAGGGAACGTCAAATTCGAAAACTTCTTATTCCCTACACCTTTAGGTATAGTAATTAGCTGATTTAGGTAATCAATGCAAATATGTATGCATATGCTATAACAATTTCAAGTTTAGAGATTTTGATTTTAAGAATTTCGAGTAGTGGATTAAATTTTTAGTTTATTTTCTTTTTTTTTAGTATATATTTTATTTTTGATTAATTATGAAACTTCGAAATTTTGTAAATTGTAATGTTCAAAAGTTTGTTATTTAAAATATTTAAATAGTTTTATTATATAAAAGTATAAATTTTTTTCATATCAATTTCTGTTTATTGTTGTTAGAATAATGCTTTTGGATTGCACGTAACCTTGTTTTACTAATTCAAAATTGGAATATTTCCTTGTCAATAATTAATTCCTATTCTTTAGGAAACTGTTAGTCTTACTTGAGATTTTGTGGATCACGTAATCAGCTGCTAGGACTTAGAATTTTTATTGAATTTCTGTTATTCCAAGTTCTATATATGTAAGCTTGATGAATCAAATAAAATATATCTTCTGCTGCTATATTCTATTATTCTCTTCCATATATACCAACAATTGTCTTAAATTATCACTAGAATAAAACATTTATCCTCATTAGGAGGAATCCATCAACGTATGAAGACAATCCTATAAAAAAATAAAAATGAAAATGAAAATAATCCTACAAGTATTTTTAATTAAGTATTAGTCTTGAGTAGTAAATGATTTTGCCATAATTAAGTATTGTACTACTACATGTCGCTTCTACTATTTTATGCAATGCAATCTTTATTAGTGCCAGAATATACAAAGAAGATGTGTATGTTGTTCTAGTTATTGGTAGATTAAAGGAATCTTATCTTGCAACTTACAAGTCGAAGGAGAAGAAATTAATTAATTAAAAAAATTAAGATGTTAAGGATTTCTCAATTCCACCTTTAAAGAGTTCAAGTGTGCGTGTGTGTGTGTGTATATATATATATTTTATATAATAATAAATGACATTCAAATTTTAAATATCTTAATTAAAATTAAAATATATCTACTTCTAATCAGAGGAGATCTCCTCAGAATAGAGCCCCAAGGTTGTGATTAATAACATAATAAGCCTTCATTGGTACGTGGCAATGGTAGATCAAATTCTATTTTTTATCATATTCTGCATCGTTCTTTACGCAAAACAAGTGAAATTTAATTTCTATGACCTTTATTTCCACAAGCATTTAGTTGGATAGACTAACAAGTGGAATTTAATTTCTATGACCTTTATTTCCACAAGCATTTAATTGGATGGACTCTCAAGTTTGACTTCGCTTTTCTTTGATCGTTAGACATATCAATCCACTTCTAATTTGAATGATGACTTAAGTCTTTTATTCACCATATTCTACACCATTCTTTAGGCCAAACAAATGGAATTTAATTTTTATGACATTTATTTCCACAAGTATATAATTAGATGGATTCTCAATTTTGACTTGGTTTTTCTTTGATTACTAGACAATATCAATCAATTTCTAATTTGAATGATGACTTAACTCTATTCTTCTCCATATTCTACACCATTTTTTAAGCATAACAAGTGAAATGACATTTATTTCCACAAGCATCTTTATTAGATGGATTTTCAAGTCACTACTACAACATTTTTCTTTTTTACAATTAATTTTCATTGAAACTTAAAACTTCATAGTTTAAGAGATGACTTTATTACTATTAAGCTAAGTATTACTTGTCTTTTTAATTATAAATGTTGACATTACTAACACATTAAAAAAAAGAAAGAAAGAAAATTATTCTTCTCCATTAATGTCGTTCAAGGTTCACTGCTAAATAGATTATTATATCAGTTATTTCAAATGTTATTGTACATAATATTTCTGGATTTATTTAACTATATAGTTAAATCCTTGAATTTTTTTTATAAGCATATATATCATTAACCAAAAGTCAGGAAAAACATAGCATACCTCGCTCATTTAAACCCTGGCCATTAGACCTCCCCAGTACAACTTTTTATTATATTAATTATCCTTAAACTTCTTAAAATACATAAATGTGCAATTTCTAACTTTAGTATTTTAATTAATCAAAACGTATTTCACATAATCATAACATTTTACTCCATATGGATATCACCCCATAATTTGTAGGTTGATATATCATTAATTCTGTAATTTTGAAGACATTATATTAGAGCACTTAATTTTCTTAATTAATTAAAAATAATGATAAATGAATAAATTGCGATATATATGAAAGATATCCCTTGGATCAACTGAAGTGAGATCTTGACAAAGTTGCTGGAAGAGAAAATGTCCTCACCAACCAACTAACATTGAGCTAAAGTTCAAGTGTTCCATGACGCAAAATAGCTCCTAACCAGTTAATGTAACATGTCACAAGGTAGTGACTATGTTTATTTTTTTTTTTAATTTAATTTAATTATTCATAGGAGGTCTGAAGACTATATAATATTTGGTGGATCACAAAGCAAGAGATAGCCCGTTCTATTAAATAACTTTCAACTTACGGGTGATAAACTCACAATTTGCATAATTAGGGAAAGTCTCGAGAACATCTTATTCCTTATACCCTTAAACAATTTAGGTAATTGATGCAAATATGTATACATATGCTTTAACAATTTCAAGTTTAGAGATCTTGATTTTATGAAATTCAAGTACTGGATTAGTTTTATAGTCAATTTTTTTTTAATTTTTATGAAATATTTTATTTGTGATTAATTGTAAAACTTCGAAATTTTGTAAATTGTAATGTTTAAAATGTTTTTTATTTTTATTTTAAATATTTAAATATTTTAAATTTTTTCATATGAATTTCGGTTAATTATGTTATATTGATCTCTAGATTAAAACTTTTATCCTCAATAGGAGGAATCCATCAATGCATAAAGACAATTCTATAAAAATAAATAAATAAAAATGAAGACAAACTTCACTTGTGCCAGAATAATCATAGGCTGGAATTTGGGCTTTTATTCCAAATTTGTGTTTAAAATATATTTTAAAATGATAGAATTCTTTTGAATTTTCTTAAAATAATAGGAGCATGACGAGTAGGTAGGACAAGGTTAGTTTTCTCCTTTTTTCCATCCCTGCCTCATTAGGCATCAAGGAGGAGGACCCAAGTGAAAATGGCCAAGGAGAAGGTAAAGCAGGAAGGGATTTCTCATTTTAATTCTTTAATTTTATAATAAATAAAAATATATACTTAAAATATTTTATCATAACGTACAAATATACATCATATGAACACAAAAATTAAGGTGGATCGAAGTGGAGATGGAGGAAGGAAGCCTTAATCTCATCCTTGCCCCATTACCATTAATGGAGTGGAATTTCTTTTTGATTGGGCTGCTCACGTACTCACATTAGACCCATCCATATGGGCGCAAATTGGGAGAGCCATGGTTATGATCAATGGGATCCCAAATCTTGAAGGGGGCCTTGGATAGACCTGTTTAAATATGGTGTGTGACCTCGGTGATTTCATTCAACTGCATGGCAGTAAGTCAATTGCACTTAATTAGCTTGGTTAGGTTTGGTATAAGACAAAATTTATTATCTTCATTTTTTCAGAAAAGGAATAGAGAGAAAAACAAAATAAAGTCATGCATGCTGCAACAATTAAAGAACCTACTCAGAGCCTCTTGCAGCCGCATCAATCCAGCTAGAAAAGAATGGGCATAATGTGCCAGTCAATCAGCACATAAGTTGGCCTCACGATAAATATGCTGAAAATGGACCTACCGATCCTTGTTCAACAAATGGCAAATATAGTACAAGATTGATATATTGTAGGTCAAATTGCATTCGAAATAAAGGAATATACAGTCAGAATATAGCTCAAGAATAACAAAATAGAAATTAAAATCTAACACAAGTTCCCAATCTTAGACATACAAAAACTTTCATTATTTTAAGAAAACTTATATATGTAGAAAACAGAGACAAAGAGAGAAGCATAACAAGATAAATTTATACATGATAGAACAATTGTGCTAGATTTGCCCCCACATTCACATGTGCTATGCATCTAACACTGTATCGTCATTTGGCCGCATCTTCTTAGTTATTCTTCACCTACCTAACAAGGTAGAAAATTAAAAAAAAAAAAAAAGAATTATAAAAAATTCATGGTAAATGGATAAAATCTTATAACAAGAAGATCAAATATTGTGCTAATTAAAAATAAGAATAATTTATTTCCTAAAAAAACAATTTATGCATATTTATATAAAAAGAGATAAAAAAAGAAAAGAAAAGAAAGCTAATTAACCTGAAATTATATGCGAAGCAAGAAATATCACGAAATATTACCTGGAAACACCAGTCACATTGAAAGTTTCCCTTTGAAGATTAATTGCTAAATCTTTTTGGCTTTCGATGCCCTTCACCTTCAACCATCCTCACAAACCATGTAGGTTTTCTTGTTTTAAACACAACATATCCCATTACAACACCAAATATTACTCCACATCCATACCACGCTAATCTGACTTTCCATCCAAATCCATTTTTAGACTTGGAATCATCTTCCTTTGATGTTGTTGGTTTTTTCCTCTCCCCATTGTCACATTTTTCTAGTGGAAGTCCACACAATCTCAAATTTCCTTCATATGAAGTGCTATCAAATGTATTGAACTGCTTTCCTTCAGGTATAGGTCCTTCAAGTTGATTATGTGAAAACCGAAACACTTCCAAAAATGTCAAATATGTCAATTGCATTGGAATCCTTCCAACAAGAAGATTTGAAGAGAGGTCTAATGATTCCAAATTTCTCAAATTCCCCAATGATGGTTGAATATTGCCTGTGAGTTGATTGTGAGATAAGTTGAGCAACTTAAGTGATTTAAGTTTTCCAATTGATGTGGGATTTCCTGTGAATTTATTAGGACAAATCAATGGATGTAAGAAGTGTTTGGATTTTCACCAACTCAATCTCTAAGCCTTTGAGTGTCGGACTCACGAGAATAATCATAAGAAGAATCATTTGGCGCCCCCATGTATTTCATATTCAAATCAAAGATCATCATTGCCTTGAAATTGTTGAAATACTCCGCAGGTAGAGGTCCGCTAAACATGTTGTTGGGGAGGTCAAAAATTCGTAGCTTTGGGAATGAATAATTGGCAGAGGTCCCTTTCACCAAACCATGAAATTTATTGGATTTTGGAATTAGAATTTGTAGCTTCGAAAGTGTTTCCAGAAAATGGGGGAATGTGTCATCTATATTATTGTTTCCAAGATCTAAAATTTCCAAATTTATACAATTGGAGATGGAAGTTGGGATTCTCCCTTGCAATTGGTTACCATTGATGTTCAAATATCTCAAGTTGCTGCCTACTGAAAACGTTTCAAGGATGGTTCCATGGAATTTGTTCATGCCCAAGTGCAATACTGAAAGATTGTTGCTGAATTAGGGTGGTTTCTCCATGCTGGATCATAAGTTGCAGAAAATGAGTTACCACCTGGTCTTTGATTGTAGTTCCCCACATAATCCACTTGCCCACTTGAAAAATCTTGATTAAGTGCAGAAAAATCAGCTGCACAATTGACATTTGCAGCTCCAACTTCTACTGAATTACTAGAACCTCCAGCTGAAGAATCTACTTTCATGCTCAGCTTGTCCATCTTCCTTGTCAAAGCATCAAACTTAGCATTAATCATATTCATGGCATCAAGCTCGAACATACCAGCTGGTTTCTTGATCTCATTCCTCTCACAACTCCATTGGTAGTTGTTATAAGCAATTTTATCAAGAGCAGAAAAAGCTTCATCTTCAGATTTCTCCATAAGATCACCTCCAGAAGATGCATCAATTGTACTTCTAATAGCTGGTGAAACTCCAATGTAAAAGTGTTGAACAAGCATCCACTTAGGAATCCCATGATGTGGACATCTCCTTTGCAAATCCTTGTACCTCTCCCATGCTTCATACAAGCTCTCATCATCTCTAGGTTTGAAAGAAGTCAGCTCATTTCTTAGCTTAGCTGTCTTGCTTGGTGGAAAATATTGAGCTAAAAATGCTTGAGAAAGTTCATCCCATGTTGTGATAGAACCCAATGGCAAAGAATGTAACCACTCTCTAGCTCGGTCCTTCAGAGAAAAAGGAAATAATCTGAGTCGAATTGCATCATCAGAAGCTCCATTTATCTTCAACATATCACTGATCTCAAGAAAGTGTGCTAGATGCACATGTGGACTTTCACTTGGATTTCCCCCAAATTGTGATTGTTGTACCATCTGACAGAGTGCAGGCTTCAGTTCAAAATTATTAGCTTCTACTCTTGATCTTGTGATACTTGGCATGAAATCCCCAATGTTAGGATCGGCGTGATCCTTCAGAGAGCGGTTGTTATTGTTGTTGGCCATTTTTTCTTGTAATTGCTCTTGCTCTTGTGCTCTTTCTTGTTGTTGTTGAGCTTTAATTTCAGCTTTTCTCCTCTTAGATTCTGCTCTTAAAGCTTTTTCTGTCTTTCTATTTCTGGATCAAAGAATAAATTGATTTCTTCGCTTTTTGTTCTTCTCATAAAATAAAGTACCTGAAAAATAAATTAAACAAATTCTCAAAGTAAAATGGTAAAAAGAAAATGAAATAAAATGCCCAAATTAACCAAACAAAAATCAAATCTCCGGCAACGACGCCAAAAACTTGATGGTACTTATCCGCAAGTATACGGGTCGTATTAAGTAATAAAGTGATGAATCAAGTATCGTTCCCACGAGGATTTGCCGTTTGATTACCAAACTATGAATGAAGCGATTATTTGGGCTAATAAGTGATGAATAAATGGTAAATGTAAATGAGCAAGGTAAATTGATTAATCTAATAGGAATGGGTAAAGAGCAAACAAATAAATTCTAGATCTAGTTTGCAATTTAACTAAATTAACAATGGGTAATTCAAATCAAAGTCTAATTATGTTAAAAGTGATTCCAGAGTTGGGGGTTTATGCATAAATTAATTGGGATTTGTCTTGGGCATTCCAATTTTTAGGAAAAATAGAGTTTGAAGGAAATTGATTCTAAATTCCTTTGATATCTTTTTTAAGCAAACCAAAGTGTGTTCTAAAATAACCAAACCTACTTTCGTATGTTATTTGATTACTTTAAAATCCATTAAGTTTTATAACCAATAATTAATTCCTCTTAAAATCCTAGTTTATTTCTAAATCTAGGTGATTTTAAGTTCCAATCCTTGATTATCTATCAATGACTTTCACCTTTCGGTCCTTCAATCAAAGATTGACACAATACCCAACGGGTACCAACATTAGGCAAGTAAATCAAGCACACAAGGAAGGAATCAAAGCTCATAGTTATGTAAAATAAGGAAATACCCAGTCCAAATCCACAAATTAATCTAAAACATATTTCCCAACTCTAAAATCCAAAGAGTTTACTCACTCATGATGGTATTTACAAGAAAGATTAATGGAAAAATAAAGAAAAACATAATAAGAGGACTAAAATAGAAAAACCTAGGTAGAAGAACCCAAAACTCTAGTTTCTGGAGCTCCAAAAATGGTTGCAGCAGCTCCTCCCCAAAAGAAATGGCGTCTCCTCCTCTCTCTATTATATTTTCTTTCCTTTTTTTTTTCTTCCTCCCTTCCTCTTATGGCAAAAACTAGGAAATGATGACTTTATATGGTCCCAAAAAGTTGCTGTGACACCCCTTACCCGTCTACAGTATATCCGAGTAAGATATGTCACACGGTGTACCGGCACAATCTATTTTACCTTAATTAATTTTTGTCATAGTTTTGAATATAGTTTATGAAATATAATTTATTTAAGCCATTTATCAAAATTATTATTTATTTGAGGTTCTGAAAATTTTAAAGAAAATCCGGCGGAGTACCGACTAAAAATGGAGAAAACAGTTCTTCGGAACCTGTGAAAAACACTTCTAATAATCATATTCAATCATTCTCAAACTCCAATATCAAAATCTCAACAATTTTCAATTTCAGTTCTCAATCATCCATCACATGTGATAATCAAGTATAAATCACAAATAAACATTCTCTTTTCCATTTACAAACACAATTCTCATTATTTACATGATCATCAAAATACATTTCATAAGTTCAACTACATATGAGAAAATGAAAATTTAGTTACAAAATACCAAAATGACACCAAAATGAAAATTTACCAATGCACTGTAGAAGTTGAGGTGACACGGACACTGTGCAGAGCTGCAGGATGGACTCACCCAGTCTGCGGTCTACTGGGCTCATGATCAGTATCTCTAGAACCTACGCGTGGCAAAAGCAATGCGCTAAGCAATGATGCTTAATGGTGCAATAATATAATAAAAGAAAATAGCAGAAAATAAATGTGTATTTGATGTATATGTCTTAATTGTTTTGTATTTGTTATATTCATTTATTTCTTTAACTTTGTCCATTTTCCTTCATTTGGTTGCCCAAGTAACCTATACTGAACGACTGGACTGGATAAACGGGTAAACTGGCACTGGGTATCAAGTACCTCGTACCGTCACACCATCGGTCACATATGTATCTCCCGGTGTGCAACAGAACAGCTAACAAGCTGTAAATAATATTAGGCACGAGGCCAAGTCTCAACACACTATCAAAATGGCTAAAAGCCATAAAATCACAGAATGGCATAATGCCATGTGCAGTACTGCTAACTGAACCCTATTGGCATGCCAAACTATCCAAACCAATCTTGTTAGGTATACTAGGGCATTTGATACTTTTGAATTCTTCAAATTTTTAATTTCAAGTTTTGGTGTCACTATTCATCTCATTGGTCAACAAAAATGTTGACTTTTAGGTAGAAAATAGGTACATTGACTTTGGCACTTCAAACATACCACATTTTTCATTTAAAACTTGTTGGAAGTGATCACCATTACCATTTCTAGGCTTAAACCAAGGGAAACAGAATTTTCAATTTTTGTAACCCAACTTTACTGTTCCATTAAGCACTGTTGCAGTGGGAATTTGAGGAAATGGTAAACATGAAAGTTGTTCCTTATTTTGTCTAGTTGAATTTCCTTTTTTGAATCACTCCATTTGGAGTTTTGTAGCTCCAGATATGGTCCAAAAACCACAGCTGGCCGGATTGGAAAAACTGCAGAATTACCAAATCTACAGTACAATGAATAGTGACTGTGACTGCCATTTGGGTTAGGTTCTGGTCATAATTTGGGGTAGGTTTCTTCATGAAAGTTGTTTGTCTATGTCTTAACTTGTTGCTGTAAAACTTTCAGGTCAATTGACCATTTCTACAGTAAGTTATGGCCAAATGAACAGTTACTGTTCATTTGGTCATTCTGCAGAATTGGCTTGCAGGGTACCCGGATTGGGGCCACCTTTTGGTCCACCTGCTTTGGTCTTTTGGGCATGGTTTCTTCAGCAAAAATGTGTCATTATAAGTCTAGTTTCATGTCCAATTGGAAAAACACCAATTGGACCTACACAGCCAAAGTTATGGCTGTCTAAGTGGGCTGGAATCACAGCCTCATTGCTGCTGTCACTAGGCAGCCTACCAACTTGGTTTGTGACACTTTAGTTCACTTCAAATTATGATTAACTTGCCTCAAATGGTCACTAATTGACCATTAGAATGTCCATTAATCACTTCATAAGCCAAGTACAATTCTTCACTCCCAAAACCCTAATTTCCATTTCAATTCACCCATACACCTAGTTAAACACTTTCATTCATTATATATGTATATATACACCTTAAACATAATCTCTAATTCATTCTAAGTCTATTAAAACCATCAAAAACACTCCATCATTGTTCCTTCCTTAGGGCTGCCGAAATTCATGGTGGACATACACATATATTTGGTTCATTTAATTCACAAATTTTTACCTATTTCAAGTCTCTAACATGGAAAATAAAGAGTTTAAGTTATATATGTGCACTAACCTCTTGTAGGGCAGATTTTTCCAAGCTCAAACTTCACTTTCTTTCCTTTTCTAGGCTGTCAAAAGGTTATGCAAGGTGCAAGGATAAATTTTTGTGAAAGAAGTAGGAGAATTTATGGTGAAGGGAGGAGGGAAATTGAGCTTGTTGAAGTTGTCAATGGAGGTTGGGCAAGGCAAGGGTTTCGGCTGCTTTTGGGGAGGATGATGGCTGTTGTGTTTTTTAATTGTTTTGGTCTTCATTTATCTCTTTTATTAGTTAGTTAATTGTTTGTTTAAATGTGATTGGTGGTAGCTTTTTAAATGACATCATAAAGATGTCATAATGAGCCTTTTTTTTATTTTTCTTTTCTTTTCATCACTACTCAATTTCAATTTAATTTTTAGTAATGTTTCTTCATATTTTATGTCATATTAATTATTTACTTAACTGGACAAGTCGGCCAAAAATCACCTCTGAAGGCGAAATGACCAAAATGCCCTCCGTTTGGCTTAACGGGTCAAAATTGTCTGTACCGATTGAAAAATTTTTCTAAATATTTTCTTAGCATTCTAATGCCATAGGAACCTCAATGACCCTTCTCTGGAGTCCCAAAAATTATTTTATAATTTTTCCCCCGGGTCTAGGGCTCCTAGTTGCGAGAACCGCAACTTCCCTCTGGTTACCCATCGCTTGGGCACCGGCTCATTTGACTTGGTTGTATTTTATTTCTAAAATTTTTATTAAATTTTTCTTATTAATATTTGAGTTATTTATGGTTGCTCACTTTAATTTAAATATTTTTCCGGACGTTCTAGCTGTCTGACCGACCGACCACCACCGAATAAAGAGAATGTACGGAGTTGCTACCGGGAGGGTGTTACAACTCTTCCCCTCTAATTTAAATTTCATCCTCCAAATTTACCTGATGCAAACAGTTGAGGGAACTGTTGCCTCATCGTCTCTTCACTTTCCCAAGTTGCCTCCTCGGTGTTGTGGTGCCTCCAAAGCACTTTCACCAGTGGAATCTGCTTGTTCCTCAATTCTTTTACTTCCCCAGCCAGAATCCGTAGAGGTTCTTCTTCGTATGTCAAATCCGGTTGTATTTCAATTTCTTCCCTAGAGATGACATGTGAAGGATCTGAGCAGTATCTTCTGAGCATGGACACGTGGAACACATTGTGGATCTTGTCCAACTCTGGTGGTAAAGCTAGCCTATAGGCTACTGGTCCCACACGTTCAATGACTTCATATGGGCCAATAAACCTAGGGCTCAACTTACCTTTTCTTCCAAATCTCAATACCTTCTTCCATGGTGACACCTTGAGGAACACTTTGTCGCCAACCACATATTCTATTTCTTTTCTCTTCAGGTCGGCATAAGATTTCTGTCTGTCTGAGGCAACCTTCAGATTGGCTTTGATTAGTTTCACTTTCTCCTCAGTCTGTTTCACCAGGTCTGGCCCCACCAGTTTGTCTTTGCCCAATTCAGTCCAGCACACTGGAGTTCTACATTTTCTCCCATACAGTGCTTCATACGGGGCCATTTGGATGCTAGCTTGGTAGCTATTGTTGTATGCAAATTCTGCCAGTGGGAGGTATCTATCCCAACTTCCCTCAAACTCAATGACACAACTCCTCAGCATATCCTCAAGGACCTGACATATATTTCATGTTATTTTTATCATTTTAATTCAATATTTGTATCAATTTCATTGGCTTCAATTGTTTACCTGGATTACTCTTTTTGATTGCCCATCCGTCTGAGGATGGAAAGCTGTGCTGAAATGGAGTTGTGTACCCAAGGATTCATGCAACTTCTTCCAAAATCTCGATGTAAACCTTGAGTCTCGATCAGATATGATGGAAAGTGGAATTCCATGCAGTCTAACTATCTTACTGATATACAATTCTACTAACTTCTCCAGTGAGTAGTCAGTCCTAACTGGCAGAAAGTGTGCTGACTTTGTCAATCTATCAACTATCACCCATACTGCATCATGTTTCTTCTGGGTGAGAGGCAGACCACTTACAAAATCCATGGTGACCCGATCCCATTTCCATTCGGGTATGCGTATAGGCTGTAGCAAACCTGATGGAACTTGATGTTCTGCCTTGACTTGCTGACATGTCAAGCATTTAGTCACATAGTCACCTATATCCCTCTTCATACCAGGCCACCAATACTGAAGCTTTAGATCATGATACATCTTTGTACTTCCTGGGTGCATAGCATAAACACTAGCATGTGCCTCTTTTAGAATACTGGCCTTCAATTCCCCATCATCTGGTACACACAGTCTTCCTTTGTAATACAGACGCCCATCTGCTTTCACCCCATAGTCAGTTGCTTTTCCCTCTGAGATTTTGCTCATAATAGCTATTAACTTTTCATCTACCTTTTGCCCATCTAAAATCTGCTGTAGCAGGTTTGGCCTCACTTGCAACTCAGCCAAAATAGCTCCATCCCGAACTAAAGATAGACGGGCATTCAATGATCTCAAAGTTGTCATGGATTTTCTGCTCAAAGCATCAGCAACTACATTTGCCTTCCCAGGATGGTAGTCAATTACACAATCATAGTCCTTCAGGAACTCAATCCATCGCCTCTGTCTAAGGTTGAGTTCCTTCTGGGTTGGCAAGTATTTCAGGCTTTTGTGGTCTGTGTAAATGTAACACTTTTCACCATACAAGTAATGCCTCCATATCTTTAGTGCGAAGATAATTGCTGCAAGCTCTAGATCATGGGTAGGGTAATTCTGTTCATGTGGCCTTAGCTGTCTAGAAGCATAAGCGACTACCTTCCCCTCTTGCATCAATACACACCCTAGCCCATTATGAGAGGCATCACTATAGACCACGAAGTCCCTTCCTGACACTGGCAGTGTTAACACTGGTGCCTCTGTCAACATATCCTTCAACTTCTCAAAACTGGTCTGACACTTGTCATGCCAGTCAAATCTGACATTCTTGTGTAACAACTTGGTCATTGGAGCAGCTATTAGGGAAAATCCCTTCACAAATCTTCTGTAATACCCAGCTAGCCCCAAGAAGCTTCTGACCTCAGTTGTATTCCTGGGAGGCTTCCATTCCATCACTGCTTCTATTTTCTTGGGATCCACCCTAATCCCATCAGCTAACACTATATGTCCAAGGAATGCAATCTCATTCAACCAAAAGTCACACTTGGACAACTTAGCATACAGCTTCTTTTCTCTCAGGGTTTGCAGAACAATCCTCAAATGCTCATCATGTTCTTCCCTGGTCTTGGAATACACCAAAATATCATCAATAAAGACCACTACGAACCGATCTAAGTGTGGATGAAAGATACGGTTCATAAGGTCCATGAATACTGCTGGTGCATTTGTTAGGCCAAAGGGCATCACTAGGAACTCATAATGCCCATATCGGGTCCTGAATGCAGTCTTTGGCACATCTGCATCCTTCACCTCAATCGATGATACCACGATTCGAGATCAATCTTAGAAAACACTCTGCTCCCTTCAACCGATCAAGCAGATCATCAATTCTAGGCAACGGATATTTGTTCTTCACGGTCACTTTATTCAATCGCGATAATCAATGCAAAGCCTCAAAGTCCCATCCTTCTTTTTCACAAACAAGACCTGGAGCTCCCCATGGTGACACCTTGGGCGTATGAACCCTTATCCAGCAACTCTTGCAACCGAGTTTTCAACTCCCTCAATTCGATGGGTGCCATCCTATAAGGAGCAATGGAAATGGGTCAGTGCCGGCAGTTGTCTCAATAGCAAATTCAACTTCCCTTTCGGTGGCAAACCAGCAGCTTCTTCAGAAATACCTGGGAAGCCTCTCACGTGGGTATATCACTCAGTTTGGCTTAACTCGCCTAGTATCCACCACATGTGCTAGGTAGGCTTCACCTTTTTCTCATCATTCTTCTTGCAATCGTGGTGAGATGACATTGGATAAGAAATCGTCCTTTCACCCACTCTCGTGATCTCATTACCCCCAGGAGTTTTCAAAGAAATCCTCTTCAGTTTACAATCAACCATTGCCTGATGACGTGACAACCAGTCCATTCCCAAAATCACGTCAAACTCGTGGAAGGGCAACTCAATCAGGTCTGCCAAGAATTCATACCCTTAAATCCTTAACGGGCAACCCTTGTATACTTTGTTCACTACCACACTGTGGCCCAATGGATTAGTGACCAGAATGTCTTGGTCACTCTCCCCTACTAGTATCCCCCTTTCTACGGGTAAATTGATGTAGATGTATGAATGAGTGGATCCTGGATCCACCAATGCATGCACAGGTGTATTGTAGAGGGAGAACGTACCCCTGATGACGTCCGGGGCATCTTGCTCCTCCTGAGCTCTCATGGCATAAGCTCTGGCAGGTGGTCTGTTATCTGGCCTCTCTGCTGGCTCAGATGCAGGCCTCTGTGATGGTCCCACTGCCTCAGATTTGCCAGATTTCCTACCCCTTTGTGATGCAGGAGTAGGTCTATCAACTTGTGTTGGAGCAGCTATAGTAGTTCTGCGTGGACAGTTCTTCAGCTGATGCTCTGTTGACCCACACCTTAAGCAGGCACCAGTTACTCTCCAACACTCCCCCTTATGCCATTTCAAACAGTGTGGACATGCAGAAGATGCTGGGGCTGGTCCCCTGAACCCCATCCCTGGAGAGCTGCCCACTGATGGTGTGGACTGGCCTCTCCTAGAGGTAAGCGTGGCTGGGCCCCGAGGTGACCCTGACCTTGTGGCTGACCTGAACTCTGTGCAGGTGGACCCTTGAACTTCTTCCCAAATGCAGGAGCTGAACTAGACTGACCTGGGCCCCTCTTCTGCTGTCTCTCTCTTCTGGTCTGCTCACTGATTCTTACTTTTTCAACTTTTATTGCAGCTTCTACTAACTTGGTGAAGTCAGTGATTCCCAAGGCAGTGATCATAATCTTTATGTTGTCATTCAATCCCTCTTCAAATCTCTTGCACCTTTCAGCTTCATTAGGGACTATCTCCCTTCCATAGCGGCTCAATCGGACAAATTCCTTCTCATACTCAGCCACTGACAGCTGTCTCTGCCTCAGGTTAATGAATTCCCTTCTTCTTTCTTCTAGGTATACAGTACCCACATATTTCTTCTTGAATTCTGAGAGAAAGAAGTCCCAAGTTACTATTTCTGACTGCACTTCACTGGACACAGTATCCCACCATTCATATGCATCGTCTTGCAACAGGGATATAGCAGCCTCTAGGCTTTGTTCAGGAGTGCAGTGGAGTTGTTTTAAGACTCTGCCTGTTCTGTTCAACCAATTTTCGGCTGCAACAGAATCATCTTCTCTCTTGCCAAAGAAGTCCACTGCTCCAAACTTTCTCAATTTTTCCAGGTGTGATTTTGGTTGTGGAGGTGGTGGTGGTCTTCTTCTTCTTGGCATTACCCGACCATTTGTGCGAAAAATTCGGCCATTTCTTTGGAACATGGCACTGTGGAGGTGGCGAGGCTCTGCTTGAGTGGCGGAGCGAGTTCTCCCATACCCCAGTCTCGGTGCTGCGGTGGAGCATGACTCTTCACTTAGCCTCAATCGCTCTGCGTGATGTAGGGTCCATATCCTATTCAAAATAAGAAAGACAAACAGATCTGCATTAGTGTCACCTCGACTCTTACAAATTCAATGCATGGTATGGACTCAATCTAGGCCCAGAAACGCCTAAACCGTGCTCTGATACCACTAAATGTGACACCCCTTACCCGTCTACAGTATATCCGAGTAAGATATGTCACACGGTGTACCGGCACAATCTATTTTACCTTAATTAATTTTTGTCATAGTTTTGAATATAGTTTATGAAATATAATTTATTTAAGCCATTTATCAAAATTATTATTTATTTGAGGTTCCGAAAATTTTAAAGAAAATCCAGCGGAGTACCGACTAAAAATGGAGAAAACAGTTCTTCGGAACCTGTGAAAAACACTTCTAATAATCATATTCAATCATTCTCAAACTCCAATATCAAAATCTCAACAATTTTCAATTTCAGTTCTCAATCATCCATCACATGTGATAATCAAGTATAAATCACAAATAAACATTCTCTTTTCCATTTACAAACACAATTCTCATTATTTACATGATCATCAAAATACATTTCATAAGTTCAACTACATATGAGAAAATGAAAATTTAGTTACAAAATACCAAAATGACACCTAGTGTCCTACCAATGCACTGTAGAAGTTGAGGTGACACGGACACTGTGCAGAGCTGCAGGATGGACTCACCCAGTCTGCGGTCTACTGGGCTCACGATCAATATCTCCAGAACCTACGCGTGGCAAAAGCAACGCGCTAAGCAATGATACTTAGTGGTGCAATAATATAATAAAAGAAAATAGCAGAAAATAAATGTGTGTTTGATGTATATGTCTTAATTGTTTTGTATCTGTTATATTCATTTATTTCTTTAACTTTGTCCATTTTCCTTCATTTGGTTGCTCAAGTAACCTATACTGAACGACTGGACTGGATAAACGGGTAAACTGGCACTGGGTATCAAGTACCTCGGGCCGTCACACTATCGGTCACATATGTATCTCCCGGTGTGCAACAGAACAGCTAACAACCTGTAAATAATATTAGGCACGAGGCCAAGTCTCAACACACTATCAAAATGGCTAAAAGCCATAAAATCACAGAATGGCATAATGCCATGTGCAGTACTGCTAACTGAACCCTATTGGCATGCCAAACTATCCAAACCAATCTTGTTAGGTATACTAGGGTATTTGATACTTTTGAATTCTTCAAATTTTTAATTTCAAGTTTTGGTGTCACTATTCATCTCATTGGTCAACAAAAATGTTGACTTTTAGGTAGAAAATAGGTACATTGACTTTGGCACTTCAAACATACCACATTTTTCATTTAAAACTTGTTGGAAGTGATCACTATTACCATTTCTAGGCTTAAACCAAGGGAAACAGAATTTTCAATTTTTGTAACCCAATTTTACTGTTCCATTAAGCACTGTTGCAGTGGGAATTTGAAGAAATGGTAAACATGAAAGTTGTTCCTTATTTTGTCTAGTTGAATTTCCTTTTTTGAATCACTCCATTTGGAGTTTTGTAGCTCCAGATATGGTCCAAAAACCACAGCTGGCCGGATTGGAAAAACTGCAGAATTACCAAATCTACAGTACAATGAACAGTGATTGTGACTGCCATTTGGGTTAGGTTCTGGTCATAATTTGGGGTAGGTTTCTTCATGAAAGTTGTTTGTCTATGTCTTAACTTGTTGCTGTAAAAATTTCAGGTCAATTGATCATTTCTACAGTGAGTTATGGCCAAATGAACAGTTACAGTTCATTTGGTCATTCTGCAGAATTGGCTTGCAGGGTACCCGGATTGGGGCCAACTTTTGGTCCACTTGCTTTGGTCTTTTGGGCATGGTTTCTTCAGCAAAAATGTGCCATTATAAGTCTAGTTTCATGTCCAATTGGCCAAACACCAATTAGACCTACACAGCCAAAGTTATGGCTGTCTAAGTGGGCTGGAATCATAGCCTCATTGCTGCTGTCACTAGGCAGCCTACCAACTTGGTTTGTGACACTTTAGTTCACTTCAAATTATGATTAACTTGCCTCAAATGGTCACTAATTGACCATTAGAATGTCCATTAATCACTTCATAAGCCAAGTCCAATTCTTCACTCTCAAAACCCTAATTTCCATTTCAATTCACCCATACACCTAGTTAAACACTTTTATTCATTATATATGTGTATATACACCTTAAACATAATCTCTAATTCACTCTAAGTCCATTAAAACCATCAAAAACACTCCATCATTGTTCCTTCCTTAGGGCTGCCGAAATTCATGGTGGACATACACATATATTTGGTTCATTTAATTCACAAATTTTTACCTATTTCAAGTCTCTAACATGGAAAATAAAGAGTTTAAGTTATATATGTGCACTAACCTCTTGTAGGGCAGATTTTTCTAAGCTCAAACTTCACTTTCTTTCCTTTTCTAGGCTGCCAAAAGGTTATGCAAGGTGCAAGGATAAATTTTTGTGAAAGAAGTAGGAGAATTTATGGTGAAGGGAGGAGGGAAATTGAGCTTGTTGAAGTTGTCAATGGAGGTTGGGCAAGGCAAGGGTTTCGGCTGCTTTTGGGGAGGATGATGGCTGCTGTGTTTTTTAATTGTTTTGATCTTCATTTATCTCTTTTATTAGTTAGTTAATTGTTTGTTTAAATGTGATTGGTGGTAGCTTTTTAAATGACATCATAAAGATGTCATAATGAGCCTTTTTTTTTATTTTTCTTTTCTTTTCATCACTACTCAATTTCAATTTAATTTTTAGTAATGTTTCTTCATATTTTATGTCATATTAATTATTTACTTAACTGGACAAGTCGGCCAAAAATCACCTCTGAAGGCGAAATGACCAAAATGCCCTCCGTTTGGCTTAACGGGTCAAAATTGTCTGTACCGATTGAAAAATTTTTCTAAATATTTTCTTAGCATTCTAATGCCATAGGAACCTCAATGACCCTTCTCTGGAGTCCCAAAAATTATTTTATAATTTTTCCCCCGGGTCTAGGGCTCCTAGTTGCGAGAACCGCAACTTCCCTCTGGTTACCCATCGCTTGGGCACCGGCTCATTTGACTTGGTTGTATTTTATTTCTAAAATTTTTATTAAATTTTTCTTATTAATATTTGAGTTATTTATGGTTGCTCACTTTAATTTAAATATTTTTCCGGACATTTTAGCTGTCCGGACCGACACCGGTCACCGGAACAGTAGAATGTACGGAGTTGCTACCGGGAGGGTGTTACAGTTGCCCTAAAAGTAAATAAGAGCCAAGGAGTGGATAGGAAATGAGGTGTAAAATTATCCAAGTCAGCAACATTATTCACGTTCTGGGCAGTCTACTTAGGGTACAGCTTAACCCTAAGCAGCTTCTTAGCAAATTTCAGCTTCTGGTCGCATTGTCTGCTTAAGGTTAAGCAGACCCTCAGCAAATCTCGGCAAACTTGGAGTAAAATAGACTTTTCTGCTCATACTTAACTTGTACTGCACCTTAAGCACTGCCGCTTTACCCTAAGCAGGATCTTAAGCAAAGTCTCAAGCAAATTTCGGCTAACTTGCTCTTTCAAGGTTTGATTTCTTCAACTTTCCTCTATGCTTAAAAAACTCCAAATTTCTTCAAATCACTTCCTAATGCACTCATTGATCTTCGATTTGCCACAAAATCCTATCAAAAATAACAAAATTACAAAAATCAAATATAAAGTATCTAAAGTTAACAAATAAGCTAAAATAAAGCTAAAAACATAAAATATACTAAAATATAAGGGCAAAATGGATGCAAAACTACCCTAAAATGCCTATATGAAATGAGTATAACAATTCCTTCTCTAGCTGAAGTGTTGAGGTGTGTGCCAGTAGTGAAAGAAATTGAATGGGTACCCATAGTTTGAGCTAGCTAGCCTTGTGATTTCTCATAAGGCTTCGGCTATTGAGATGAATATGTTTCGAATGGCATGATATAACTGTGTATTTTTATGAAATTGATTTGAGAATTCCTAAATGAAATTGTGGGACTAAAAGTTTAAAATCATGTTTTGCATATGTCTTTCATTTTCAGTAATGTGTTTGAATAAGTATGATTTGAATTATGCATAAATGTTATTTTAGTATGTTGTGCACCACTGAGTCATAGTATTCAGCGATGACTGTTATTGCTGTCGTAGATATAGAGACTAGAGGAGCAGCAGAGTGAGCTGCTGAGGATATTGGAGCTACACCCCTAAAGTTCTGTCGGGTATATTTTATACCCTGATTATAATATTTATTTTAATGTATGTAAATGTATGTACATGTATAAACTGGTCATGAGCAGTTGTATAAAATTTGTAATAATATTAGTTTGGATTTTCTAATGTAGATTTTGGGTTGATGAATGTAAATTGTTTTAACTTTAATAAAATATGAATGAAATTATTTAATATTATTTTTGATGATATTTGAATTGAAAATTATGTTGGAATTTTGGAGTTTGAGAAAAACTGATGTTGAGTTTGTTGTGGTAGTGATGGATTTGATGAAAAGAATTATGGGAAGTATTTTTACAGGTTTTTGAAGAAACTGTTTTCTTAAAATACAGACGGCACTCTGTCGAAATTTTTCCAAAATTTGCGGACAAATAAAAATGGACAAAAATTTTAACTAGTTTTAAAACTTTAATTAAATGTTTTAATAACTATTAGAAAATGCTCACCACTTCTAAAAAGTAAGAAAATTGTTTTAAAATCCCTTATAGGGTACTTAATGAGTTATCGATAGGTGAAGTTCGGTAGTTTATTAGGTATTCTACGGGATCATGTTATGCCTTACAGAGGGGTAAGGTGTGACACTATCAATTATTTCAAATGTTATTGTATGCAATATTTCTAGATTTTATTTAAACATATAGTTAAATCCTTGAATTTTTTTTTTTTGATAAGCAGATATATTATTAATGAAAAAGTCAAAACAAACTTAGCATGCCTTGACCATTAGACCTCCCTAGTACAACTTTTTATTGTATTAATTGTCCTTGAACTTCTTAAAATACATAAATGTGCAATTTCTAACTTTAGTATTTTAATTAATTAAAACAGATTGCACATAATCATAACATTTTACTCTATATAGATATCGGCCCATAATTTGTTGATTGATATATCATTAATTCTGTAATTTTCAAGACATTAATTAGAGCACTTAATTTTCTTAATTAATTAAAAAAAATGATAAATGAATAAATTATGATATATATTAAAGATAGCCCTTGAACCAACTGAAGTGAGATCTTGACAAAGTTGCTGAAAGAGAAAATGTCCTCACCATCCAACTAACACAAAGCTAAAGTTCAAGTGTTCCGTGACGCAAAATAGCTCCTAACCAGTTAATGTGACGTGTCACAAGGTAATGATTAGTTTTTTTTTTTTTTAAAGTATTCAAAGGAGGTCTGAAGACTATATAATATTTGGTGGATCACAAAGCAAGAGATAGCCCATTCTATTAAATAACTTTCACCATACAGGTGATAAACTCACAATTTGTACAATCAGGGAAAGTCTCGAGAACTTCTTGTTCCTTATCCCTTTAAACATAGTAATTAGCTGATTTAGGTAACTAATGCAAATATGTATGCATATGCTATAGCAATTTCAAGTTTAGAGATTTTGATTTTAAGAAATTCGAGTGGTGGATTAGTTTTATAGTCTATTTTCTTTTTTATTTTTAGGAAATATTTTATTTTTGATTAATTGTGAAACTTTGAAATTTTGTAAATTGTAATGTTTATAATGTTTGTTATTTTAAAAAGTTAAAATATTTTAAATTTTTTCATATGAATTTCGGTTAATTATGTTATATTGATCTCTAGAATAAAACTCTTATCCTCATTAGAAGGAATCCATCAATGTATGAAGATAATTCTATAAAAAAAATAAAAAAATAAAAATGAAGAAAATCCTAATAGTATTTTTAATTAAGTATTATTCTTGAGAAGTCAATGATTTTGATATAATTAAGTATTATACGACGTACTACATGTCGCTTCTACTATTGCTTAAAGCTTTGGAATTGTCTATGCAATGCAATCTTCACTTGTGCCAGAAGATATAAAGAAGATGTGTTTTCTTCTAGCTATTGGTGGATAAAAGGAATCTTACCTTGCCAGTTACCCCACGAAGGAGAAGAAATTAAATGTAATGGAAGAATTCTTCAATAGTTTCAGTTTTCATGAATTTCTCCAAAATGATTATGTTATTGGCCACACCAAATTTTTCATGTTTCAACTTTCACCTTCAAGTTCAGGCGTTGCACGCGCAAAGGATAATCATGGGTTGGAATTTGGGCTTTTAATCCAAATGTTACTAATCACTAATTGGTAGTTTGTTGATTAGTTTACTAATATGTCCTTAATAATATACATTGAAAAAAATATCCATTAGTTCTAACAATAATTGGAAAGTATATCAGGAAAAAGTTAAACAAAATTTATTACCTTAACTTTATTAACTATATTTTCTTGAATTATATAAAAATATAAGTAAGCCTATCTTATCTTTGTGGGACGAAGGGATTACAATTCAATTTTGTCAATTAAAGGAATTCAAAAAAATATTTTTATAAAATTTGTGTTTAAAATATATTTTAAAATGATAGAATTCTTTTGAGTTTTCTTAAAATAATAGGAGCAGGACGAGTAGGTAGGACAAGGTTTGTTTTCTCCTTTTCCGCACCTGCCTCATTAGGTATCAAGTGAAATGACCAAGGAGAAGGTAAAGTAGGAAGGGATTTCTTATTTTAATTCTTTAATTTTATAATAAATAAAAATATATACTTGTAATATATTATCATAACCTACAAATATACCTGGTTATGATCAATGGCATCCCAAATCTTGAAGGGGACCCTGGATAGACCTGGTGTGTGACCTCGGTGATTTCATTCAACTGAATAGCGGTAAGTCAATTGCACTTAATTAGCTTGGTTAGGTTTGGTATAAGACAAATTTATTATCTTCATTTTTTTTGGAAAATGAATAAAGAGAAAAACAAAAACACAAAGACTAACAAAGGACAACTTTCTGAAAGGTTACGCATGCTGCAACAAATAAAGAATTCTACTATGAGCGTCTTGCAACCACATCAATCCAGCTAGAAAAGAATGTGCATAATGTGCCAGTCAATCAGCACATAAGTTGGCCTCACGATAAATATGCTGAAAATGTAACTACTGATCCCTGTTCAACAAACGGCAAATATGGTCCAAGATTGATATATTGTAGCTCAAATTGGGGGTTTCATTCAAAATAAAGGAATGTACAGTCAGACTATAGCTCAACAACAACAAAATAGAAATTAAAATCTAACACAAGTTCCCAATCTTAGACATACAAAAACTTTCATTATTTTAAGAAAACTTCTATATGTAGAAAACAGAGACGAAGAGAGAAGCATAACAAGATAAATTTATACATGATAGAACAATTGTGCTAGATTTGCCCCCACATTCACATGTGCTATGCATCCAAGACCGTATCTTCATTTGGCCGCATCTTCTTACTTGTTCTTCATCTGCCTAACAAGGTGGAAATTTCATAAAGAAAAAAAAGAACTGTAAGAAATTCATAGTAAATGGATAAAATCTTATAACAATAAGATCAAATATTGGGCTAATTAACAATAAGAATAATTTATTTCCTAAAAAAACAATTTAAGTATATTTATATAAAAGAGAGAAAAAAAAAAAAAAGAAAGCTAATTAACCTGAGATTATATGCAAAGCAAGAAATATCACGAAATAGTACCTGTAAACACCAGTCACATTGAAGATTAATTGCTAAATCTTTTTAGCTTTCGACGCCCTTCACCTTCAACCATCCTCACAAACCATATAGGTTTTCTTGTTTTAAACACAACATATCCCATTACAACACCAAATATTACTCCACATCCATACCCTGCCAATACAGCTTTCCATCCAAATCCATTTTTAGACTTGGAATCAATTTCTTTTGATGATGTTGGTTGTTGCCTCTCCCCATTGTCACATTTTTCTAGCGGAAATCCACACAATCCCAAATTCCCTTCATATGAAGTGTTATCAAATGTGTTGAACTGCTTTCCTTCGGGTATAGGTCCTTCAAGTTGATTATGTGAAACCCGAAACACTTCCAAAAATGTCAAATATGTCAATTGCATTGGAATCCTTCCAACAAGAAGATTTGAAGAGAGGTCTAATGATTCCAAATTGCTCAAATTCCCCAATGATGGTTGAATATTGCCTGTGAGTTGATTGTGAGACAGGTTGAGCAACTTAAGTGATTTAAGTTTTCCAATTGACTGTGGGATCTCCCCTGTGAATTTATTGCCCGACAAATCAATGGATGTAAGAAGTGTTTGGATTTTCACCAACTCAATCTCTAAGCCTTTGAGAGTCAGACTCACAGAATAATCATAAAAGGAATAATTTGGTGCCCCCATGTATTTCATATTCAAATCAAAGATCATCATTGCCTTGAAATTATTGAAATACTCCGCAGGTAAAGGTCCGCTAAACGTGTTGTTGGAGAGGTCAAAAATTCGCAGCTTTGAGAATGAATAATTGGCAGAGGTCCCTTTCACCAAACCATGAAATCTATTGGATTTTAGAATTAGAATTTGTAGCTTCGAAAGTGTTTCCAGAAAATGGGGGAATGTGTCATCTATATTATTGTTTCCGAGATCTAAAATTTCCAAATTTATACAATTGGAGATGGAAGGTGGGATTCTACCTTGCAATTGGTTACCATTGAAGTTCAAATATCTCAAGTTGCTGCCTATAGAAAACGTTTCAAGGATGGTTCCATGGAATTTGTTGATGCCCAAGTGCAATACTGAAAGATTGTTGCTGAAATTTCCCAAACATTGTGGCATGAAGCCGTTCAAACTATTGTTTGGCAGGTCAAGAATTTCAAGAGAATTTAACTCGCAAACTGCAGAAGAGACTTCTCTTATCAATTTGTTGGATGAAAGAATGAGAACACTCAAGTTCGTAAGTTTGAAAATTGAACTTGGAATTGGGCCATGTAACAAGTTATTGGATAAATCAAGGTACACTAGACTTTAAAGCTTGCTTCCTTTGAAAGGGATGGGACCTGTAAAATTGTTTGAAGTTTGTAAAATAATTAGGAATTTGACCACTGAGATTGTTGTTTTGGAGTTCCAAAATTTGATACTGTAAATGAGGAGGGAAACTCACCATTAAAATTGTTATAGGAGAGGTCCAATGAATAGAGTTCCCCAAGGTTTCCAAGTGAGGATGGAATTTGACCACTGAGATTGTTGTTGTAAAGGTACAAAATATTAAGCTGTTTAAGGTTTCCAAACGAGGAGGGAATCTCACCATGAAAATTGTTATAGGAGAGGTCCAATGAATAGAGTTCCTCAAGGCTTCCAAGTGAGGATGGAATTTGACCACTGAGATTGTTGATGCTGAGGTCCAAAGTTTCAAGCTGTTTAAGGCTTCCAAGTGAGGATGGGATTTGACCACTGAGATTGTTGTTGTAAAGGTTCAAAGTATCAAGCTGTTTAAGGTTTCCAAATGAGGAGGGAATCTCACCACTAAAATTGTTATAAGAGAGGTCCAATGAATAGAGTTCCCCAAGGTTTCCAAATGAGGAGGGAATCTCACCATTAAAATTGTTAGAAGAGAGGTCCAATGAATAGAGTTCCCCAAGGTTTCCAAATGAGGAGGGAATCTCACCATTAAAATTGTTAGAAGAGAGGTCCAATGAATAGAGTTCCCCAAGGTTTCCAAGTGAGGATGGAATTTGACCACTGAGATTGTTGTTGCAAAGGTTCAAAGTATGAAGCTGTTTAAGGTTTCCAAATGAGGAGGGAATCTCACCATTAAAATTGTTAGAAGAGAGGTCCAATGAATAGAGTTCCCCAAGGTTTCCGAATGAGGAGGGAATCTCACCATTAAAATTGTTATCAGAGAGGTCCAATGAATAGAGTTCCCCAAGTTTTCCAAGTGAGAATGGAATTTGACCACTGAGATCGTTGATATAGAGTTTCAAAGTATGAAGCTGTTTAAGGTTTCCAAATGAGGAGGGAATCTCACCATGAAAATTGTTATAGGAGAGGTCCAATGAATAGAGTTCCCCAAGGTTTCCAAGTGAGGATGGAATTTGACCACTGAGATTGCTGTTGTAAAGGTTCAAAGTATGAAGCTGTTTAAGGTTTCCAAACGAGGAGGGAATCTCACCATGAAAATTGTTACAGGAGAGGTCCAATGAATAGAGTTCCTCAAGGCTTCCAAGTGAGGATGGAATTTGACCACTGAGATTGTTGATGCGGAGGTCCAAAGTTTCAAGCTGTTTAAGGCTTACAAATGAGGAGGGAATCTCACCACTAAAATTGTTGTAAGAGAGGTCCAATAAAAGGAGTTGTTTAAGGCTTCCAAGTGAGGATGGAATTTGACCGCTGAGATTATTATGAGAGATGTCCAAGTTAATGAGTTGAGTCAAGTTACCAAACAATTCCAAAGTTGAACCTCCAAAGTTGCAGGCACGAAGTTCCAGTGTTTCCAAGGACTTTAAATTACTAATGAAGTCATGGTCTAAATATATTGGAATTTTTGTCCCAGAAAGAGACAAGGAACGGAAGGAGTTATTCCAATTATGCCTAGGTAGGGAACCAGTGAGATCTTCATTGCCCGATAAATCGAGCAATTGGAGGTTTGGTCGTCGAATTATGTTGTCTGGGAATTTCCCTTGCAATTCACAAGAGGAGAGTGCAAGTGATGATATAGAAGAAGACAAATTCATCAAGGAACTAGTTGCAACCGAAGACAGGTTTACATCACTTAGGTCCAATTCCTGTAACTGGGTTAGGTTTTGAACAATCTCGTTAAAAACAGTGGCTTTGAGTATCAAATCATAATTCCTTGAAAGATCAAGCGAAACCAAACCAGACAGATAAGAAATTTCTAGTGGAATTCGGCCCTCAAAAACAGAGTGTTTTAGGTTAAGATATGATAAATTCAAAAACTGGCCAAACTGAGGTACAATTTGAGAGCGGTTGAAATCATTGTTAGAGAGGTCAAGCTTTTGGAGATGAGAAAGGAAGAAAAGAGTATTATTAGAATGGATGGTACCATAGAGCAAGCTAGAAGAAAGGTTAAGGCCAATAACATTACCCGTTTCTATGTCGCAAGTGACCCCATCCCACCAGCAGCAATCCGTGCCCTCTTTCCAAGACTCTGTCTTTGGATAAGGCTTGGGGTAAGGGAAATCCCAGGAAGAGGCATCACTTGTGATGGAAAAGGTTTTCTTGAATTGGAGCAAGGCAAGACTCTGGTCATGCTGGCACAGCATGGCAGCAGAGGAGGAATTAAAAGAAAAAGATAGAGAAGAAGCTTGAAAATGCAAGTGAAACAAAAGGAAGCAGAGAACGTGAGCAAGCCACAGTAGACTAGCCATTCTCTTGAAGTGGAAAGCAAAAGTTGAAAAGTTTGAGTTACTAAAAAATCAGTGTAACCATTTGGAATTTATACTCCGAATGAAAGAATTTTGGAGTTTGGAGGGAGTTTCCTAAAGTCTGAACTCTGAAGGGCGTGATGGCTGAAGACCAAATAAAGAAGCACATAAATGACTCGCTCTTCTTTTACTTTTCATTCTTCAACACTTATAATTGAGTTGGACTTTATACTAACAAAAAATATTTATTATTTAAAAAAAAAATTTCTTAACTCCTATAGTAGGAGACGTAACTGAATTTGCATTGCTCAAGAGTCCACAAAAGTTTAAATAATAACAGTAGTAATCTAATATACATTATAATGCTAAAATTGAGAAATCATAGTTATAATTAAATGCCAAGTGGTTTAATATGGCATTAAAATTAGTAAATTAACTTTAATTAAGGGAATTGGGAATTAGGAAAATATTATTAGGAAAAAATAAATTATTATTATTTTTTAAATTTCATTCTCCTTTCACCTTTTCTTGTTTCTTAGTTGTATAGTTATTTTATGATTTGTTTGGATTGAGAGAAATGGAGAGAAGGGAAAAAAAATGATTTCTTCAATTCTTCTTGTTTAGACATTAAGTAGGATACAAAAAGAAGGAGAATAGAAATAAAATTTCATTTCTCAAATCCTTTTAATTAATTAATGCAAAATATTTTCCATCAAATTGGAGTGAAATAAAAGAAAATGTAGGAATACGAAAATGTTATTCATATTAAATTTTCTTTCTTTTTTTTTTTCTCTTTATTTTTCCTATTTACTTCCTCTTTATTTCGCTGCACAATTAAGGATACAACAAAGGGTCAGATACCAAATACAGATTTTGAAAGTTTAAAATATCCTCTTCCAGGTGCTTCAATTTCTTCTACATCCCTTTTTGACACTCTCCTTCCTTCATTCACTCATTCACAATCAAGGATTGACTAAGCTAAATATGAATTTGCTATGAGAAAAAAAAAAAAAAATCTGCATTCGTCAGCCACCAGTCTTGCTCTTCCAAATGTGAAGGAGACTTTACATCAAGAAATAGTGTGATCAGTTTCAATCCAAGCATAGGCGTCAATGCCAAGGCAGGGAGTTAATGACCTTAACTAGTTCACTGTTCAAAGTCTAATGGTGCAATTGCTATCTCAATCCAAGCTTCAAGTCACGTCAAGATGACTTATAACCATCAATATGTTTGGAGTATCAATCTCCGTAGGGTTCACAAAAATAACCTTAAGTACACAAATATATGGTGCTAATCAACTGCTTCAATGAAGACAACTGTGGCCGTGATGACAAAGGCATGGATTTTAATGGCTAAACACTCCGTTTTCTCTTGTCCATTTTGCAGAGATAAAGCCTGTGACTTGACTTGTCATTTTCAATCAATTCATCTCTCTTCTTAATCCATTGAAGACTTGTAATTAGGGGAGTTTCTCTGTCGGAATAGAGGCACTGAGACAATGATTAATAATATAATATATAAGTCTTTGTTCATATGTGACAATAGTATCTCAAATTCTTTGGTGAGTATAAATTAAAGTTAAACTCATTTTCTGACTTTACTTTTTCTTTGATTATTGATTATTAAACATATCAATCAATTTATAAATTGAAAGATGAATTCTTCTTTTTCATTATATTCTACACCATTCTTTACGTATAACGACTAAAATTTAATTTCTATGACATTTATTTTCACAAGCATTTAATTAGATGGATTCTCAAGCCTGATTTTGCTTTCTTTGATTATTAGACATATCAATCAATTTCTAATTTGAATGACGACTTAACTTTATTCTTCACTATATTCTACACCATTTTTTTATGCATAACAAGTGAAATTTAATTTCTATGACCTTTATTTTCACAAGTATTTAATTAGATGGATTCTCAAGTCATTACTAGCATTTTTTTTTTGGCAATTGATTTTGATAGAAACTTAAAACTTGACAGTTTTGGAGACAATTTTAGTACTATTAAGCTTAGCACAAATATAATGATAAATTAAAAACTCAAGTATATATATTTTTTTCTTTCATAAATTATGATATGTATGAAAAATATCCCTTGGACCAATTGAAGTGAGATCTTGACAAAGTTGCTGAAAGAGAAAATGTCCTCACCTTCCAACTAACGTTGAGCTAAGTTCAAGTGTTCCATGACGCAAAATAGCCCCTAACCAGTTAATGTAACATGTCACAGGGTAGTGACTATGGTTTTTTTTTTTTTTAATTTAATTTAATTATTCATAGGAGGTCTGAAGACTATATAATATTTGGTGGATCACAAGCAAGAGATAGCCCGTTCTATTATATAACTTTCACCTAACGGGTGATAAACTCACAATTTGCATAATTAAGGAAAGTCTCGAGAACATCTTATTCCTTATACCCTTAAACAATTTAGGTAATTGATGCAAATATGTGTACATATGCTTTAACAATTTTAAGTTTAGAGATCTTGATTTTATGAAATTCAAGTACTGGATTAGTTTTATAGTCATTTTTTTTTTAATTTTTATGAAATATTTTATTTGTGATTAATTGTGAAACTTCGAAATTTTGTAAATTGTAATGTTTAAAATGTTTTTTAATTTTTATTTTAAATATTTAAATATTTAAAATTTTTTCATATGAATTTCGGTTAATATGTTATATTGATCTCTAGATTAAAACTTTTATCCTCAATAGGAGGAATCCATCAATGCATAAAGACAATTCTATAAAAATAAATAAATAAAAATGAAGACAAACTTCACTTGTGCCAGAATAATCATAGGCTGGAATTTGGGCTTTTATTCCAAATTTGTGTTTAAAATATATTTTAAAATGATAGAATTCTTTTGAATTTTCTTAAAATAATAGGAGCATGACGAGTAGGTAGGACAAGGTTAGTTTTCTCCTTTTTTCCATCCCTGCCTCATTAGGTATCAAGGAGGAGGACCCAAGTGAAAATGGCCAAGGAGAAGGTAAAGCAGGAAGGGATTTCTCATTTTAATTCTTTAATTTTATAATAAATAAAAATATATACTTAAAATATTTTATCATAACGTACAAATATACATCATATGAACACAAAAATTAAGGTAGATCGAAGTGGAGATGGAGGCAGGAAGCCTTAATCTCATCCTTGCCCCATTACCATTAATGGAGTGGAATTTCTTTTTGATTGGGCTGCTCTCGTGCTCACATTAGACCCATCCATAAGGGCGCAAATTGGGAGAGCCATGGTTATGATCAATGGGATCCCAAATCTTGAAGGGGGCCTTGGATAGACCTGTTTAAATATGGTGTGTGACCTCGGTGATTTCATTCAACTGAATGGCAGTAAGTCAATTGCACTTAATTAGCTTGGTTAGGTTTGGTATAAGACTGTCACGACCCAAAATTCTGAACCGTGACCGGCGCATAATTTAAGTATTCTTAAATCATGCAAGCCTTATCAGAGTATCTTGAATGAATATATTGTCACTTACTAATCCCAAAAAATAGATAAAATCTAAATTAACAAAATGCTGAATAATCATCATAAATATCCCATAGGTAAACTGCGAAGTCTCTACAGATTTCAATAAAAACTTAAACTGTTCAATAAACTAAACTAATTATTAGCCCGAGAAAACATGAATTCGGGCATACCATGAGAACAAATCAAAGTTGTCCCTCTCCAGAAAATGGATTAAATATTTGGACCAGCTGCAGAATTCTACTGATCTGAAACAGATAATAGACAGAGAAAACGTGGTTTGAGCTAGATGCTCAGTGAATGATAATCATAGCACACAACAGAATAGGAACAGGCAGACGCTTGATTAATTTCACAATAAATTTTCTATTCAATAAGATCATGCTCATGCTGTTAAAATCATTAATAAAATAATTTCATAAACATATATATAAAATAAATTCATTCAATAAAAATTTTATGGTACAGTGCACCAGGGTGATGATACCCCACATCACCAAAGGCCAGATGGTAAGCGCGCTACTAGATATCAGATACCTTCCTCCTCCTTCACAGATATCAATGCATATGATACTAATGCAAACCATAAACTGCAATGATGCATGACTCGACAATGCAATCTAATACCGTGATAGTCCACACGGCGGGGCCAGATAACAGAAACAGATACTGGGCACAGGTACCAATTCAAAACAGAAAATCAATTTGTACAAATCAATCAAAATCAATAAAAAAATTTCAGATAACAAATAATAACTGATAGTGCAATTCTAATAGTGTATTTCAATAGTTTCAGAGAGTCAATAAAATCAAATCAATCTCAAATCAATTCAATAAAATCAAATCAATCTCAAATCAATTCAGTAACACATCAATAAATTTTATAGTCAAATATCAATCAATATAAATACATTAAAGGCCTGTTCCCAGAATCCTAATGGGTCTAATGCAGAGATAGTTGGCAAAATCAATTATTTAATCAAAATCGAGATAAAATTAAATAATAAAATAAAACTCTAGAAAATCACATATAAAATCATTGTTAAAATATTGATTTAAAATTTCATTTAATAACAAACTTAATGCTAAGAAATTTTTAAAGGGACAAAAACGGTGCCATGTACTATAATTACCACTCACCTGGAACCTTCAAGACAATAATTATTTTCAATGGAAGAGAGACAATTTCAACTGACTGACTGAATATTTGAATCTCCTACATACCCAAAATATAAAAAAAAAATATTAAATAATAATAGAATAAAATAACTTTTATATATATATATATAGGGATGAACAGTGAGGCACCGAAGATGAACAGGGATGGGACGGGGAAGCGCCGGAGTCTATATATATATATATATATATATATATATATATATATATATATATATATATATATATATATATATATATATATATATATATAATGAACAGTAATAAACAGTGATGAGACGGGGAAGCACCAAAGTCTATATATATATATATATCGGCAGAAATTGAAGCGTCCATCCCTGTAGTGCTTCCCCGTCCCATCACTGTTCATTATATATATATATATATTTAAAGATATTTTCTCACAGTAATTATGATCAATCCAATTTAGTATCAGTAGTCAAAGAGAAGAAAAATAAATTTATAAATTAGTTGTAACGGTTTAAGGAGAGAAAATAAAAATCAAATTCACCAATTATTGAACAAAGAATGAGAATTTTTACTTTGAAAACATAATCAAAGGTGATAAATTGAGAAATAAAAATTTAAGAATTATTTGTGCACATCAAATTATAAATCGTAAATTTATATATAAATGTATATGTATAACAATAAATAAAAAATTATGAAAATACCTGTTGAGAGTATTTGGTAGGAAAAAGGAGGTGACAAACAGGTTTTGAGAGCAAAGTTTAGCAGAAGAGATGATTAGGGTATATATATATTTCAAGAGTTCTATTAGGTGTAGAATGGGATAAGAGTTATTATTGAACTGGGTTGTTCAGATTGCAGATATATATTTAATTTCAAAAATAATATATATATATATCTAAAAATAAATAAGCAGTCCATCTAATAAAAAATATATATATTTTATAAATATATTAAATTATTGTTAGCTAATTAAAATAAAATAATAATAAATAATAAATGTATATGGGTTTTCACATACTTCTCCCCTTAAAAAAATTCGGTCCCCGAATTTGAATAGACAAAATTCTAACCTGAAGAATCAAATAAGTGAGGATATTTGGCTCGCATTTCAGATTCTGCCTCCCATGTGGCCTCACTACTTGAGTGATTATGCCACAAGACTTTAATCAAAGCCACTTCCTTAGATCGGAGTTTCCTAATTTGTCGATCTAAAATATTTACTGGTTGTTCCTCATATGACATATCATCCCTAATTTGCATGGTTTGAGGTTGTAAAACATGAGATGGATCTGGTACATACTTCCTAAGCATAGAAATATGGAAAACTGGATGTACATGTGCAAAACCAGGTGGAAGAGCTAAACGGTAAGCAACTGCTCCAATTCTCTCCAAAATTTCAAATGGACCAACAAAACGAGGGCTAAGCTTCCCTTTCTTCCCAAACCTCATGATTCCTTTCATAGGAGAAACTCTCAGAAATACATGATCACCAATCATAAATTCTACATCTTTACGCTTAGGGTCAGCATAACTTCTCTGTCGACTTTGAGCAGTCAAAAGTCGATCACGAATTAGTCAAACCTTCTCTGAAGTTAATTGTATCAACTCTGGTCTAGTAAGCCTTCTTTCTCCAACTTCATCCCAACAAACCGGTGACCTACACTTTCGACCATATAATGCCTCACATGGAGCCATCTCTATACTTGCCTGATAACTGTTATTATAAGCAAACTCCACTAAAGGCAAATGATGATCCCAACAGCCACCAAAATCCATAACGCATGCACGAAGCATGTCCTCTAATGTCTGTATGGTCCTTTCTGACTGTCCATCCGTCTGAGGGTGAAAAGCAGTACTAAAGTCTACTCGTGTTCCTAAAGCTTCTTGGAATTTCTTCCAAAATCGAGAAGTAAACTGAGCACCACGATCAGAGATAATGGAAACTGGTACTCCATAAAGACTAACAATCTTGTTTATATACAACTGTGCAAGTTTAGCAAAGTCATATGTAGTCTTCACGGGAAGGAAATGAGCAGATTTTGTCAATCTGTCCACTATCACCCAGATTGCATTGTAACCACCTCGTGTACTAGGTAAACTCACAACAAAGTCCATGGCAATATGCTCCCACTTCCACTCAGGAATAGGCAATGGCTGAAGTAACCCAGATGGTCTCTGATGTTCTGCCTTAACCTGCTGACAAGTCAAACATTTAGCAACAAAGTCTGCAATATCCCTCTTCATGCCACCCCACCAATAATGCTCCCTTAAATCACCGTACATCTTAGTTGAACCTGGGTGTACTGTGTAAGCAGAATGGTGTGCCTCCTCCATGATTTCTCTTCTCAACTCATCAACACTGGGGACACAAAGTCTAGTGCCATAACGAAGAACTCCATCATCATTCAACATGAATCCTTGAGCTTGGCCTTGATGAATATTATCTATAATCTCACACAGCTGAGAATCCCTCTTTTGAGCCGCCTTAATTCGATCAATCAAGATAGGCCTAACTAAAAAATGTGCTAAGAATGATCCAGCTATGATTTCAAACTCTACTCCTTGATCTAGCAACTCATTTAATTCACCAATCAAAGGCCTCATCTTGGTAGATATATGGGCTAAACTACCAGAAGACTTCCTGCTTAGAGCATCAGCCACTACATTAGCTTTTCCAGGGTGATACTGTATGGTGCAATCATAATCCTTCAGCAATTCTACCCATCTCCTTTGCCTAAGATTAAGATCACGTTGGTCAAATATGTATTTGAGACTTTTGTGGTCAATGAAAATTTCACAAGTCTCACCATACAGATAGTGCCTCCAGATTTTCAAAGCAAAAATTACTGCAGCCATTTCTAAATCATGAGTTGGATAATTCTGCTCGTGCCTTTTCAACTGACGAGAAGCATATGCAATAACCCGTCCATGCTGCATCAAAACACATCCTAAACCAATCCTAGAAGCATCACAATATACTACATAACCCCCTGATCCAGATGGAAGGGCTAACACTGGTGCTGTAGTTAAACGAGTCTTAAGCTCCTGAAAACTTTTTTCACAAGCCTCAGACCACTGAAATTTCACATTCTTCTGTGTCAACTTAGTTAAAGGTGCTGCAATGCGAGAGAAGTCTTGAATAAACCGTCTATAATACCCTGCTAAACCCAAGAAACTACGAATCTCTGACACAGTTGTGGGTCTAAGCCAATGAAGCACTGCCTCAACTTTCTTCTTATCAACGCACACCCCATCCTTAGATACTGTATGGCCTAGGAAAGCCACACTATCTAACCAAAACTCACATTTTGAGAACTTGGCATATAGCTTATGTTCTCGTAAGGTCTGAAGGACAATTCTCAAATGCTGTTCATGCTGCTCCTTACTCTTTGAGTACACTAGAATGTCATCGATGAACACTATAACAAATTGATCTAAGAAAGGCTTGAAAACTCTGTTCATGAGATCCATAAAAGCGGCTGGAGCATTGGTAAGACCAAAAGACATTGCAAGAAATTCATAGTGTCCATACCTAGTCCTAAAGGCTGTCTTGAGTATGTCTTCTTTCTTGACCCTCAATTGATGATACCCAGATCGAAGATCAATCTTGGAAAAATACTTTGCACCTTGAAGTTGGTCAAACAGGTCATCTATGCGTGGAAGAGGATACTTATTACGCACAGTTACCTTATTCAATTGCCTATAATCAATGCACATTCTCAAAAACCCATCCTTCTTCCGTACAAATAACATAGGAGTACCCCATGGAGAAACACTAGGGCGAATAAACTCGTTATCTAGTAGGTCCTGTAGCTGCTCCTTCAACTCCTTAAGTTTTGTGGGTGCCATACGATAAGGTGGCACAGATATGGGCTCAGTTCTAGGAACTAAGTCTATATCAAACTCTACCTCTCGCTCCGGGGGTAAACCTGATAAATCTTCTGGAAACACATCAGGAAACTCCTTAACCACTGTAACATTCTCCAAACCTGCACCTTCTACCTGAACATCTCTAACATAAGCTAGATACCCTTTACACCTCTTTCGCAATAATCGTCTAGCACTCACTACAGAGATAAGATTACTAGAGGCTATACTGCGATCTCCCTGAAATTGAAATTCTGCTTCCCTAGGAATTTAAAGAGTACAACTTTATTATGATAATCCAATGAAACGTGATAAGTGGCTAACCAATCCATCCCTAAAATCACATCAAACTCAAACATATTCAAAGAAACAAGATCTGCAGCTAATTCCCTATCTCCAATGTGAACTATACATCCCCTATACACCATATCAGTGTCTATTGCATCCCCCATAGGTGTTGATACAGATAAAGGATACTCTAACAAAGTAGGTGGTGTACTAAATCTCATGGAAAAGTATGGAGAAACAAAAGAATGGTTGTGCCCCAGTCTTAGCCATAGGTGTCTGTTCAGATGTCTGATTAATAGTTTGAGGTGGTACCTCCCTTGTTGGATCAAGGTTTGCACCATTAAGACCCTTGGCCCTAGTTCTCCTCTTACGTCTAACAGACCCAGGCACCTATTCATTTTAATAAACAAGCATTAAATTTGAAAATGTGAGCCAAATTAAGACAGGTGAAAAAGTATGAAGGACGCAGATATCTGAAGCAATGATAAACTGAAAAGACGTTAAAGATCCTATGCTCCGCAAGTTTGCTAGACCTCAATCGAGCTCTAATACCAACTTTGTCACGATCCAAAATTCTGAACCGTGACCGGCGCATAATTTAAGTATTCTTAAATCATGCAAGCCTTATCAGAGTATCTTGAATGAATATATTGTCACTTACTAATCCCAAAAAATAGACAAAATCTAAATTAACAAAATACTGAATAATCATCATAAATATCCCATAGGTAAACTGCGAAGTCTCTATAGATTTCAATAAAAACTTAAACTGTTCAATAAACTAAACTAATTATTAGCCCGAGAAAACATGAATTCGGGCATACCATGAGAACAAATCAAAGTTGTCCATCTCCAGAAAATGGACTGAATATTTGGACCAACTGCAGAATTCTACTGATCTGAAACAGATAACAGACAGAGAAAACGTTGTTTTAGCTAGATGCTCAGTGAATGATAATCATAGCACACAACAGAATAGGAACAGGCAGACGCTTGATTAATTTCACAATAAATTTTCTATTCAATAAGATCATGCTCATGCTGTCAAAATCATTAATAAAATAATTTCATAAACATATATATAAAATAAATTCATTCAATAAAAATTTTATGGTACAGTGCACCAGGGTGATGATACCCCACATCACCAAAGGCGGATGGTAAGCGCTACGGATATCGAATACCTTCCTCATCCTTCACAGATATCAATGCATATGATACTAATGCAAACCATAAACTGCAATGATGCATGACTCGACAATGCAACCTAATACCGTGATAATCCACACGGCGAGGCCAGATAACAGAAACAGATACTGGGCACAGGTACCAATTCAAAACAGAAAATCAATTTGTACAAATCAATCAAAATCAATAAAAAATTTTCAGATAGCAAATAATAAATGATAGTGCAATTCCAATAGTGTATTTCAATAGTTTCAGAGAGTCAATAAAATCAAATCAATCTCAAATCAATTCAATAAAATCAAATCAATCTCAAATCAATTCACTAAAATCAAATCAATCTCAAATCAATTCAGTAACACATCAGTAAATTTTATAGTCAAATATCAATCAATATAAATACATTAAAGGCCTGTTCTCAGAATCCTAATGGGTCTAATGCAGAGATAGTTGGCAAAATCAATTATTTAATCAAAATCGAGATAAAATTCAATAATAAAATAAAACTCTAGAAAATCACATGTAAAATCATTGTTAAAATATTGATTTAAAATTTCATTTAATAACAAACTTAATGCTAAGAAATTTTTAAAGGGACAAAAACGGTGCCATGTACTATAATTACCACTCACCTGGAACCTTCAAGATAATAATTATTTTCAATGAAAGAGAGACAATTTCAACTGACTGACTGAATATTTGAATCTCCTACATACCCAAAATATAAAAGAAAAATATTAAATAATAATAGAATAAAATAACTTATATATATATACAGGGATGAACAGTGAGGCACTGAAGATGAACAGGGATGGGACGGGGAAGCGCCGGAGTCTATATATATATATATATAATGAACAGTAATGAACAGTGATGAGACGGGGAAGCACCGAAGTCTATATATATATATATATATATATATATATATATATATATATATATATATATATATATATATATATATATATATATATATTTAAAGATATTTTCTCACAGTAATTATGATCAATCCAATTCAGTACCAGTAGTCAAAGAGGAGAAAAATAAATTTATAAATTAGTTGTAACGGTTTAAGGAGAGAAAATAAAAATCAAATTCAGCAATTATTGAACAAAGAACGGGAATTTTTACTTTGAAAACATAATCAAAGGTGATAAATTGAGAAATAAAAATTTAAGAATTATTTGTGCACATCAAATTATAAATCGTAAATTTATATAAATGTATATGTATAACAATAAATAAAAGATTATGAAAATACCTGTTGAGAGTATTTGGTAGGAAAAAGGAGGTGACAAACAGGTTTTGAGAGCAAAGTTTAGCAGAAGAGATGATTAGGGTATATATATATTTCAAGAGTTCTATTAGATGTAGAATGGGATAAGAGTTATTATTGAACTGGGTTGTTCAGATTGCAGATATATATTTAATTTCAAAATTAATATATATATATATATATATATATATATATATATATATATATATATATATCTAAAAATAAATAAGCAGTCCATCTAATAAAATATATATATATTTTATAAATATATTAAATTATTGTTAACTAATTAAAATAAAATAATAATAAATAATAAATGTATATGGGTTTTCACAAAGACAAAATTTATTATCTTCATTTTTTCAGAAAAGGAATAGAGAGAAAAACAAAATAAAGTCATGCATGCTGCAACAATTAAAGAACCTACTCAGAGCCTCTTGCAACCGCATCAATCCAGCTAAAAAAGAATGGGCATAATGTGCCAGTCAATCAGCACATAAGTTGGCCTCACGATAAATATGCTGAAAATGGACCTGCCGATCCTTGTTCAACAAATGGCAAATATAGTACAAGATTGATATAATGTAGGTCAAATTGCATTCGAAATAAAGGAATATACAGTCAGAATATAGCTCAAGAATAACAAAATAGAAATTAAAATCTAACACAAGTTCCCAATCTTAGACATACAAAAACTTTCATTATTTTAAGAAAACTTATATATGTAGAAAACAGAGACAAAGAGAGAAGCATAACAAGATAAATTTTTACATGATAGAACAATTGTGCTAGATTTGCCCCCACATTCACATGTGCTATGCATCTAACACTGTATCTTCATTTGGCCGCATCTTCTTAGTTATTCTTCACCTACCTAACAAGGTAGAAAATTCAAAAAAAAAAATAATAATAATAATAATTGTAAAAAATTCATGGTAAATGAATAAAATCTTATAACAAGAAGATCAAATATTGTGCTAATTAACAATAAGAATAATTTATTTCCTAAAAAAACAATTTATGCATATTTATATAAAAAGAGATAAAAAAAAAAAGAAAAGAAAGCTAATTAACCTGAAATTATATGCAAAGCAAGAAATATCACAAAATATTACCTGCAAACACCAGTCACATTGAAAGTTTCCCTTTGAAGATTAATTGCTAAATCTTTTTGGCTTTCGATGCCCTTCACCTTCAACCATCCTCACAAACCATGTAGGTTTTCTTGTTTTAAACACAACATATCCCATTACAACACCAAATATTACTCCACATCCATACCACCTTGTCTGACTTTCCATCCAAATCCATTTTTAGACTTGGAATCATCTTCCTTTGATGTTGTTGGTTTTTTCCTCTCCCCATTGTCACATTTTTCTAGTGGAAGTCCACACAATCTCAAATTTCCTTCATATGAAGCGCTATCAAATGTATTGAACTGCTTTCCTTCAGGTATAGGCCCTTCAAGTTGATTATGTGAAACCCGAAACACTTCCAAAAATGTCAAATATGTCAATTGCATTGGAATCCTTCCAACAAGAAGATTTGAAGAGAGGTCTAATGATTCCAAATTGCTCAAATTCCCCAATGATGGTTGAATATTGCCTGTGAGTTGATTGTGAGATAAGTTGAGCAACTTAAGTGATTTAAGTTTTCCAATTGACTATGGGATTTCCCCTGTGAATTTATTGCCCGACAAATCAATGGATGTAAGAAGTGTTTGGATTTTCACCAACTCAATCTGTACGCCTTTGAGTGTCAGACTCACAGAATAATCATAAGAAGAATGATTTGACGCCCCCATGTATTTCATATTCAAATCAAAGATCATCATTGCCTTGAAATTGTTGAAATACTCATGGTAGAGGTCCGCTAAACATGTTGTTGGAGAGGTAAAAATTCGTAGCTTTGGGAATGAATAATTGGCAGGTACCTTTCACCAAAACATGAAATTTATTGGATTTTAGAATTTGAATTTGTAGCTTCTAAAGTGTTTCCAGAAAATGGGGTAATGTTTCATCTATATTATTGTTTCCAAGATCTAAAATTTCCAAATTTATACAATTGGAGATGGAAGGTGGGATTCTTCCTTGCAATTGGTTACCATTGATGTTCAAATATCTCAAGTTGCTGCCTACTGAAAACGTTTCAAGGATGGCTCCATGGAATTTGTTCATGCCCAAGTGCAATACTGAAAGATTGTTGCTGAAATTTCCCAAACATTGTGGCATGGAGCCGTTCAAACTATTGTTTGACAGGTCAAGAATTTGAAGAGAATTTAACTCATAAGCTATGAAGAGACTTCTCCTATCAATTTGTTGGATGAAAGAATAAGAACACTCAAGTTCACAAGTTTGAAAATTGAACTTGGAATTCGCCATGTAACAAGTTGTTGGATAAATCGAGGTATACTAAACTTGAAAGCCGCTTCCTTGGAAAGTGATGGGACTGTAAAATTGTTTGAAGTTTGTAAAATAATAAGGAATTTGACCACTGAGATTATTGTTTTAGAGGTCCAAAATTTGAAGTTGTTTAAGGTTTTCAAATGAGGAAGGAAACTCACCTTTAAAATTGTTATAGGAGAGATCCAATGATAAGACGACTTTAAGCCTCGTAAGTGAGGATGAAATTTGACCACTGAGATTGTTGTTGCTGAGGTCCAAAATTAGAAGATGTTTAAGGTTTTCAAATGAGGAGGGAATCTCACCATTAAAATTGTTATAGGAGAGGTTCAATGAGGAGAGTTTCTTAAGGCTTCCAAGTAAGGATGGAATTTGACCACTGAGATTGTTTTTGTGGAGGTACAAACTGTCAAGCTGTTTAAGGTTTTCAAATGAGGAGGGAATCTCACCATTAAAATTGTTATAGGAGAGGTCCAATGAGGAGAGTTTCTTAAGGCTTCCAAGTAAGGATGGAATTTGAACACTGAGATTGTTTTTGTAGAGGTACAAACTGTCAAGCTGTTTAAGGTTTTCAAATGAGGAGGGAATCTCACCATTAAAATTGTTATAGGAGAGGTCCAATGAGGAGAGTTTCTTAAAGCTTCCAAGTAAGGATGGAATTTGACCACTGAGATTGTTTTTATAGAGGTACAAACTGTCAAGCTGTTTAAGGTTTTCAAATGAGGAGGGAATCTCACCATTAAAATTGTTATAGGAGAGGTCCAATGAGAAGAGTTCCTTAAGGCTTCCGAGTAAGGATGGAATTTGACCATTGAGGTTGTTGTTGCAAAGGTATAAAGTATCAAGCTGTTCAAAATTTTCCAATGAGGATGGAATCTCACCACTAAAATTGTTATAAGAGAGGTCCAATAAAACCAATTTGGATAGATGACTGATATCTGGGAATTTCCCTTGCAATTGGCATTCGCTGAGTTTGAGAGATGTCAAAGAAGAAGACAAATTCATCAAGGAACTGAGTGCAACCAAAGACATGTTTACACCACTCAAGTCCAATTCTTGTAACTGGGTTAGGTTTTGAACAAGCTTTTTCAAATAAGTGCTTTCTTGTATCAAATCATAGTTATCAGAAAGATCAAGTGAAACCAGTACAGATAGATGACTGATATCAGGGAATTTCCCTTCCAATGTACAAGAATAGAGTTTGAGAGATGTCAAAGAAGATGTCAAATTCATCAAGGAACTAGGTGCGACCAATGACATGTTTACTTCACTCAAGTCCAATTGTTGTAACCGGGTTAGGTTTTGAACTAGCTCGTTAAAAATAGTGGTATCAAGTATCAAATCGTTCACGGAAAGATCAAGCGAAACCAAACCAGGCAGATAAGAAATTTCTAGTGGAATTCGGCCCTCAAAAACAGAGTAGTTTAGGTTAAGATATGATAAATTCAAAAACTGGCCAAACTGAGGTACAATTTGAGAGCGGTTGAAATCATTGTTAGAGAGGTAAAGCTTTTGGAGATGAGGAAGGAAGAAAAGAGTATTATTAGAATGGATGGTACCATAGAGCAAGCTAGAAGAAAGGTTAAGGCCAATTACATTACCCGTTTCTATGTCATGGCGACCCCATCCCACCAGACAATCCTTGCCCTCTTTCCAAGACTCGTCTTTGGATAAGGCTTGGGGTAAGGGAAATCGAGGAGAGGCATCACTTGTGATGGAAAAGGTTTTCTTGAATTGGAGCAAGGCAAGACTACGGTCATCTTTGACACGACATGGCGTGAGCGAGAATTAAAAGAAAAAGATAGAGAAGAAGCTGGAAAATGCAAGTGAAACAAAAGGAAGCAGAGAACGTGAGCAAGCCACAGTAGACTAGCCATTCTCTTGAAGTGGAAAGCAAAAGTTGACAAGTTTGAGTTATTAAAAAAATCAGTGTAACCATTTGGAATTTTATAATCCGAATGGAGAGAGGAAAAATAATTTCTATATTATGAGTTATTGGTTTGCAATTCTGTAGGACGTGAAGACCGAAGACCGAAGAAGCAGACAAACACTCTTCTTTTACCAATTTTTTTTTTTCAAAGATACAGCCTTTTTGCTTTGATCTTAATTGAATATCAGATGCTCTGTATCACAGCTTTGCATAGTTTATTATTATTAGCTAATATTTTTTTTTTGTTATATATTAATTTTTAAAACATTAACAAAAAAGGTTTTCTCAACTCGACCACTTGGTTCAGGTCGCATACTTGGTCCGACCATCTCCACTTCATCAGACGACCACGAGATCTGAACGAAAGGGGGGCTTGTCGTTCTCTGACCCTCAGCGCCGCTCATTTTCAAAGGAAATAGAGAATTTAAACTAAAAGAATGATCAAAACCCTTACCGGAGCTTTATCAGTGTCGGAAGAACTTGAGAAATCGAGAGAATTTTGGAATCGCTCGCGGGATGCTGAAAATGACATAAGAGAGCAACTGGCTGACCCATCCCCTATTTATACCCATTTGAGCATTTAATGCTCACAGTGTTCCAGGCGATGCATCGGTTAGCGGGACTCGCCAGCTTTTCTGACACGTCTCACGAATATTCCAGAAATTCCATAATAAAAGAGATCGGCTAGTTACAGATCGGTGAATTAAGGCGAATCGGTTAAGGGTTGTTCAGTCGGGAACCGGATCGGATAAACACATCAGAGATCAGAAAATATTCAATGCAATAATAATAAAAATGATAGTTAAAATAAAATTTTATTTCCGAAAAGGTCGGATTACATCATTTGGGCGATCTCTAGAGATCGAATTACATTAAAAGTTGAATTACATCATTTGGGCGATCTCTAGAGATCGGATTACATTGAAGGTCTGATTACATCGTAGGGGCGATCTCTAGAGATCGGCAGTACATCCCATCTAATAAAGACCTATGTCAAAGCCTAGTCTCGTGGCTGAATCAAAAGATGTGTTAGGCTAGCCATCGACATCGAATAGATGTACAGCTCAGATGGGGGGATTATGACTCTCATGAGGATGAGAAAGGTCGTCATCAATGTTATTGCTCGGAACCGAGCCACTGTCGGGACACCCAATGTGTTGAGAAGCCAAATGAACTTCAAGCGCGATCACCAATGTTAAGGGAATATTAGCGATCTTCGCGAAGTCGATTCGCCGATTATATCGGTCGAACAATTCGAGATCGACACGATCGAAGTTCTCGATCCAGGTCGGCAAGTTAGTCTAGTTCTCTCACTGTCATCAAATGAGGTTATCATAATTTCCCGATCACCGGGATTGTAAATTTTCAGTCGGGGAATAAAAAGAACAATCGAAAAAAGATCAAAAGCCACTATCATGGCCGGAACTACTACCAGAGCAGTTAGAACAGGAAATGTGAGAAGGAAGAGGAGAAAATCAAATGCGGGGGGCTTTCCCGTTGAAGGTATATATATAGGGAAAATCTGGGCATTTATTGCGAGCAGAAAAAGAAGCAGCTGCCTCGAAAATCGAAGCAATAAATGCTTTGACTAAACCGGACCGGATGAAGGAGAAGATAGGAGTTGAAGAGGTCGGAAGAGCGAAGTCCGGCATGAGAGATCGGAAAAGGATCGTGTTAGAAAGACCAGAAGGGAGGGAAGGTCGGAAGACACAAGGAATAAGACAACTCCCACTAGCGCCGTCATAATCGGGCGAGGTAGTTAAAGCGTTGCGGATGAAATCTCCACCGACGCCCAGAATCGCCAGACATCGACATGTGTCGAGTATGTCATGTGATCTTGTACATCCAAATCTCCACCGTTGATCTTACTTGTAAGGATGAGCTCGGAGCCCTTGGATCAAAGAAGAAGACGACAAGACCAGCGCCTTTCACTCCTAGCCCTCGGATCGCCCTTGACAAGAAAATTTTGGGCTGTCAGATTAGAAGAGAGAAAGGATAAATATTCTGAAAGGGATCTCAGCCGTTCGTTCTGATTCTCTTTAATTCTCGAGCCTCAGATCATGTCCTTTAAAATCCTAACCTTCCATCTCCCTCAAAATAAATCCTGACCCTTCATGGGGAGCACCCGGTTCCTATAAATACCTGCATGAAAACTGTTCAAAGGAGGACAAAAAAAAGGGTAGTGACTATAGCGGAAGGACTCTGAAACTTAATTCAGCTCGTTACTCTACTATTTTTGAGCTTTCATAACAAAAACTTTTGAAACCAGTTTTCTGAAGTATTTTCTTGCAAAGGGATTTTTGAATACTGAAACTCTCCATTTTCAGGTCGTTCATTATCCTGTGACACTCTCACTTTCTGTCGTTTTTATGTTTATATAAACACACGTTGTTCAAGCTCAACTTACTTCAAAAACGGTTATTAATTTGATCTGACTGCATTTTAGCAAAGTATCCTTCATTTCAGGGCGAACCTTAGTCCTCAGGCTATCAGCCCGCAGTCCTATTACGTTTTGTGGTTCCGTAGTTAGTCCAATAGATTCAGCTCTCTATAGGTGAGTGCTTATATCGCTGCTTTATTAAGTGCTCATTTTTATTTTACGTATTTCCTTTATTTTTATGTTTGTAATTTTCACCAAGTTTATATTGCGTTAAAAAAAATGCGAAGAAGGTTATTCCCGAGTTTACTTCTTTGTTAATCAGTCCATTCTTTTTGTTAATCTTTGTTACTTCTAAATGCAAGAGTCCTAGTCCCGAGTAGCATATAAGTAGTTGGATAAAATGTAGGTAACTGTATCTTAAGCGTTTCTTTAAAAATAGAAGGTCTGAATAATAAGTCGGGAAAATAGTAAAGTTGAATCACTAGGCTAACACAGAAGACGATTGGGTAAGATGCCATAAGGCGGAATAAAACCAAATCTCAGATAAATAAGTGAAACAAATCGGGTATCAAAAGGTACTGGTAAGGCAACCATATAGGAGGTCAGTAAAATTCAGTCTGGCATCCCCTGTCTAGTCACGAGGTATCAATGAGTTAAAAGAAGCCTCATTCGAGTCCCTGGCATCGTCGGATGCCAGAACCCTTTAGTCTTAGGCTCTTATGATGTGTAGCTTTAATCAAATTTTAAGAGGTCGGAAAAATCCTTATCCGACTCCCATTCAAGTAAAAGAGATCGGAGGAGAGTTCTTATCCGATTCTCAACCAAAATTTTAACAAATATTCAAAAGAGATCGGAGGAGAGTTCTTATCCGATTCTCAATCCAAACTTTGAATAAATATTTAAAAGAGATCGGAGGAGAGTTCTTATCTGATTCTCAACCAAAATTTTAATAACTATTTAAAAAAGATCGGAGGAGAGTTCTTATCCGATTCTCAATCCAAAAATTTTAACAAATATTCAAAAGAGATCGGAGGAGAGTTCTTATCCGATTCTCAATCCAAAATTTGAATAAATATTTAAAAGAGATCGGAGGAGAGTTCTTATCCGATTCTCAACCAAAATTTTAATAAATATTAAAAAGAGATCGGATGAGAGTTCTTATCAGATAATCAATCAAAATTTTAATAACTATTTAAAAGAGATCAGAGGAGAGTTCTTATCCGATTCTCAACCAAAATTTTAACAAATATTCAAAAGAGATCGGAGGAGAGTTCTTATCCGATTCTCAACCAAAATTTTAACAAATATTCAAAAGAGATCGGAGGAGAGTTCTTATCCGATTCTCAACCAAAATTTTAAATAAATATTTAAAAAAGATCGGAGGAGAGTTCTTATCCGATTCTTAACCAAAATTTTAATAAATATTTAAAAGAGATCGGAGGAGAGTTCTTATCCGATTCTCAATACAAAAATTTTAATAACTATTCAAAAGAGATCGGAGGAGAGTTCTTATCCGATTCTCAATCCAAAATTTGAATAAATATTTAAAAGAGATCGGAGGAGAGTTCTTATCCGATTCTCAATCCAAAATTTTAATAAATATTTAAAAGAGATCGGAGGAGAGTTCTTATCTGATTCTCAATCCAAAATTTTAACAAATATTTAAAAGAGATAGGAGGAGAGTTCTTATCCGATTCTCAATCCAAAAATTCTAACAAATATCTAAAAGAGATCGGAGGAGAGTTCTTATCCGATCTCCAATCAAATACAATCTAAAAGAGATCGGAGGAGAGTTCTTATCCGATTCTCAAATCAATTCTAACAAATATGCAAAATAACCCCTTAAACAAAGCGATGCATATGATAACTCACTAAGGGTCGTCTCATTTATTTATGTATCTGGGTAACCCGAATTGGTGAAAAATCAAATATTCCCTTTTACCAAGAGGATTAACATCTCCGTTCGAACCTCCTAACTATTAATTTTAGTTTATAAAGTGCTTGAAGTTAAATCTGTTTACCCTCATTGAGGGACGAGGTGGGGTGCCTAACACCTTCCCCACCCGTTTACGGACCCCGAACCTAGAATCTCTGTTTTTGAAGTGGTTTCATTTTAATTTATTTTTGCAAATGGTTTTCTTTAATTTCCCTCAAAATTAAAGTGGCGACTCCTCACTCTTTCCCACTTCGGTGAGTGTTCGTCCAGGCAACCGCAAATCCCCTTGTGACAGCTTGGCGACTTCGCTAGGGATCGGGACTTTTCTTCAACCCCGGCCCAGAGGTCCAAAAGCATATTTAATTTTATGTTCCTATAAACTAGAATTATATTTAAATAGGTACAATTTACGAAATTCGAAAACCTTAGTCTATTAATGTTTGTTATTTCCTCTAACCGTTTTGTTTATTTTTGTTTTATATCCTACAACATTCTCCGTCTAAAAAGGAAAAATAAAAATCCCCCTGTATTGGGAAGAGGTAAAGGTGTCCCTTCACACATTGAACACCCACATAATGTCCTCACACACTTCAGCCCTATACCCGAGCTTTCTTACCCTTTTAGGAAAGTAGGAGGGGTCATGTAGCGGTACCCGTGGGTTTTACCCCGTTAATATCCGTGAAGGCTTCTGCTCAAATTGAAACTCATTCTATCGACTGTGATACCCATGGAACTTTTCCGACAGTATCATGGGGGATAGAATGGGGCTCTACTGTTTATAGTAGGGGCAATTTGGGAACCTGTGGCTTTTAGAAAATTAGACCTTGAGCTAAACTGTCACGATAGCTGGAAGCCGTAGCAAGCTACCTTATAAGATAGAACTATCCAATTAGATAGCACCTAGCCGGTACTAGGACTCTCCTCATTTTAGGACAAAAGGGGCATACTTACTTTTACCCTATTCTGCTTGTGTTTTATTTAGTTCTTATTTTTTAGGGTAATCTTGAATCATACTGTTAGGAAAACCTACACACTTTCCTACTTTGATAAATGTGTAGGTGTCACTCTGCCAACAGTATAATTCAAAATTACCTAAATTTATCATGCTAATAAGTTTTTCCTGCAGGCATTACCAAATTAAGGTCTGTAAAAAGATAAACATCATTTTTAACATGGCATCCTCGAGGCAGTCGGCAGGAGAAGTTCTTAAATCAGAACAGAATGCTAAACCATGGCCCGAACCGCCTCATAGTCTAGTGCCTCCACAAAGTGATACTAGCTCATTACCTCCTTTGGACCTGAGCAAAATTGAGGTCAGAATGAACAGTCTCGAGGGTCTGGCCAATGGTTGGAAGTCATTTCTCGATCAGGTCAAAGCACAATTTGAGAAGAGATATGGGAGGATTGCAACCTTGATACGAGTTAAAGTTCAAGTCCCGGCATTAAAGGCCATGTTGCCAGTTTGGAATCCTAAGTATGGGGTGTTCTCTTTCAACGATATCGATACTGCTCCCACTATGGAAGAATATCAAGCATTACTAGAAATTCCTTATGCGGCGCAGAATCGAATTTACCTACACCTCGAGCATAGGCGGACACAGAAGCAGTTCGCACATATGATGAGGATTCCACGAAGAAGCAAAGCGAGAAAGCGTCAAAGGAACACGCATGGATAGTATTGGACTTATCTCAAGAAGTGGCTGGATCAATGCATCCAAGATGAACAGTGGGATCAAGCTTCATTGATGCTCGCTTTAGCAATCTACGGCCTGATCTTGTTCCGTGGACTTTCCGGAATCATAACTTGCGGCGTTGTGGAAATGTTCTGGGCAGTAGAGAAATAGAAGGTCAATCCAGTACCGGTAATTCTTGCCGAGACTTTCTTAACCCTTGCTTATTGCAGACAACAAGGCAAGGGATCTATTAAATGTTGTTCTCAATTGTTGCACCTCTGGATCATCAGTCATATGTGTCCTGTGGAGACGAAGAGATTAACTTGGTACCTCGACCAGCCTCTCATCGAGAAAATGACCAGTTAAGTAATCAGCCGAAGGATGAGCGCGATGGCAAAAGCAATTTTGAGCTTCAACGACCATGACTACTGCTGGAGGAAATTGTGGACGTCGGGTCAATCCATTTTGGTCGGTACGGGGGGTAATCAATCAGTATCCCTAATCGGAGTGACTGGATACACAAGTTACACTCCGGCATTAGTAATGAGACAATTCGGCTCAACACAGTTCAGAATCAACATTGAAGAATGCCACCGAGGTCATTTCTATCATGAGCTCAAGGAGGAGGAAGGATTGAAAATAGCTCGCAGATCCTGGGAAAATATCACTATGATGGAAAGTTGCCTAAAGGTCCGAGTGCCACGAATGATTATCTTAAATGGAGGGCTGGCAGGGATCAAGGACACTTAACTGCAGATCCAACCAAATTTGAAGCCACCAACCCTCGTCAAAACGTCCTTTCAGAAGAAGCTGGTGATCATTTAGCCGACTCCCTACAAAAGACAAACACTGAAAACTCACAACTGCAAGAACAAATAAAACAGTTGGAGGACCAACAGCAAATCCTTAAAAGAAAAGTAAGAAGGCTCAGGGAAGAGGCAAGGACCGAAAAGATGGGGTTCGAAGAGCAAGAGATATGGTGGGAAAAGGAAAAAGGCTCTCTCCAAGCTGTAATAAAAGAAGCAGAAGTACAGAATAGCAAGCTTCAGGAGAAAATGAAATATCAGTTGATACCCATGGAAGAATATAAATAAGAAAGCAAAAAGAAAAAGCTTGAACTGAAGGAACAAGCACTGCTTATCAACGATATTCTGAAGGAATGTGCTAAAGAAAGGAAGGAAAAAGAAAGACAAGCTGCTCTCTATCAGGAGCTGAAAGAGAATGTTGACCAGCTGGAGAGAATGATAGCACAGGGAAAACAAGAACTCCTACCTGAATCTGAGAATGCTCTGAAAGTGTTCAACCCCGCCAGACAAGAAGAAAGGTTATATGAGTATCTCAGAAAATGTCATTACATTATAAAGAACCTCCCTGAGCCTAGGCCGATGTAAAGAATGCTGTGTATGAATTATTCAGTTAATAGAATAATTTTTGGGCCATTGTTTAGCAAAATTGTGAATGAATAGTATAACTCCCGTAGGAACTCCCTCGCTAGGGTTATGCGAAAAATTGGATGTGCCATATTGGACAGGTATCATAGATGCGCATTCAATCCAGTCATTCACAGTCAGACTATCAAACGATGCTATGATAAAATTGATGCAATCATCCTTCTGCAGATTTCATTTTGGCTCCCAAATGCCACTGTATCATTTGTCCGAACTAGGACCTTTAGTTTTACGAAATTCAAAATTCATTAAAAACTTTTTTCATTTCTCTACAGAAAATCAACATTGCTTCAAACAAAGCAAGTCTGACCAGACACACAGTTCAACCCAAACGAGTGTACTTAACAAGATCACGAACAAAGAAGATAATGGAATACCAGGAACAGGTCCAGAACCTACAAGGATAGGTTTCCGAATTAAAAGACTAAGTCTCGGAGCTCATGAGACTAATAAGGGAAATGTCCCATAATAAGCCTGCTTCAGACCCTAACTTACCAATACCTCCCCCGCCTCCTACAACGGTTGATACTCACTATGCTTCAACCTCTTTCACTTTCCAGCCATCGATCCCAGATCCGACAATCACTGTCAATCCGGCTACCATAAAAATGAACCACCTTTCTCCTATTATCTAGCCGTCTCAAATGCCGAACCATACCCTTCAATATTAATCCCTCCAATTCACCCGCCCCTCATTTCCCAGTGGGAGTATTTCTTGCAGTGGGAGGAGAAAATAAAATGAGAGAAAATGAGAAGCTATCCACTCTAGAAGAGAGATTGAGAGCTATAGAGGGGCTGAACATATATGGTTCAGTCGATGTGGCGTCACTCAGATTGGTTCCTGATGTGGTAGTGCCGCCCAAGTTCAAAATCCCAGACTTCGACAAGTACACCGGGAATTCAGACCCTCGCATTCACTTGGCCACCTATATTGCCAAGATGTCTGCCCTGACAGATGACGACAGACTTCTAGTCCACTTCTTCCACGAGAGCCTCTTCGGGGTAGCCCTGAGATGGTGCATCTGATTGGGCAGAGCAAAGCGCACTCCTGGAAAGATTTGGCAGATGCTTTCCTGAAGCAGTATAAATTTAACTGCGATGTGGCCCTTACAAGGAGAGACCTCCAAAACCTAGTACAGAGAGACAGGGAAAGCTTCAAGGAATATGCCCAAAGATGGAGGGAGAAGGCTGCAGAAGTATATCCCCCAGTGACTGACAATGAACTATGCTCTTTGTTCATTGAGACGTTAAAGGCTCCTTATTTCAATCTGATGATTGGAAATACCTCCAATGACTTCACGGATATCATC